>NW_021319354.1:82044-111927 GCF_001605985.2 Dendrobium catenatum | reverse complement strand
AAAGATCCTGTGAGGGGGAGGAACTCAAGGGAGTGTGGTGGGGGATCCACACGGTTGCTCCGACGAACTCGCACCATAGTACATTCAAATTCAAGGCTTGTCTCGAGGTAAGTTCACCAAAGAAGAAGATCTCTTTGGTGTCAAAGGACCCGGCGACTCCGCCGCACCGGGGAAGGTGGAAGTGATTTTGTAAGGGCTTCTCCTCCTAGCTGTGGGGGCTAAAGGAGAGACACTTATTTTAGTGCAATACTTGGAGGGTGCCTCCAAGGAGTGGACGTAGGTCAAGGTTTGACCGAACCACCATAAATCCGGCGTGTTCTTTCTTTTTACTACTTTCGCATTTTAATTTCTGCACTTTGTTTGTGGTGATTTTGGTTGGAGTTTGATCTTTAATTTTATAGTTTTCCAATTCACCTCTCTCTTGGTTAGCTTGGGCCAGTTCTATAGGGCTTAACATCCCTAACGAACTTTCACTTGGAAGGGTTGGGAGAGGTGAGCTTCAATGATTAATCGAGGTTCTCTGCCTGCTTTAAGAGGAAGCAAAAGGAGTGGGGTTCTCTACCTTACCGGGGGTGGCAAAAGGGAGGTGTTTGTAAGGGCTTCTCAGCCTAGCTGTGGGGGCTAAAGGATAGTTACGTTGGTAGTTCAATACTCGGAGGGCGCCTCTGGGGAGTGGACGTAGGTCATGTTTACTGAACCATTATAAACCCTTGTGTTCTTTTTACTACTTTTCCACTTTAATTTTCCGCACTTGCTTTTTTGTGGTGACTTTGGTTTGTTATATTTGTTCTTGTGTTAAAAGAATTTTTTAAAATACCAATTCACCCCCCCCTCTTGGTTAGCCTCCGGACTAGTTCATAGAGCCTAACATCCCTAACAAACTTTCATCAATATATCTATTTGATTCATTAGAGACCATATAGGTGGATTCCTCTATAACTAAGGTTATTTTTTTGAAAATCCTATAGGATTTAAAAATAGAGGAATAACCAAAGAAAATAACTTTATCTACCTAAGAGTCAAGCTTTCTTAAGTGAGATTTCCATTAATAAGCAGAAAACATTTGCAACAAATAACATGTAGAGTTGATAAGTTTGGAGTCCTACCTTTTAATAGTTCATAGGGTATATTATTTAACTTATAATTAATATTTACTTCATTAAGCACATAGTAGGTAGTATTCACTACCTCTGACTTTAAATATTTTGGTAGAGTACATTCTACTAATATTTCCTTAGCTGCCTCTACCAAAGATTTATTTTTTCTTTGAATAATTCTATTTTATTCGTTGGTTTTAGGGCAAAAAAATTATGACCTATGTTGGATTCTTTACAGAATAAATAAAATCTTCATTTTCAAATTCTCCACCATGGTCACTATGAATTGTTGAGATTGCACAACCTATATTCCTTTGAATCCATGCATAAAAGTTTCTAAATTCATCAAAATATTTACTTTTATGTGCGAAGAATTTTACCTATATAAATTGTAAAAAAATCATCCATAATTGTAAAAAAAGTCTTACCACCTAAACTACTGTATTGATATGCCCAAATAGGACCATATGAAGGATTTCTTGTAGTCTAGTAGTCACTATATATTTGATTGAGTGAATGGAAATTCTAGTATGCTTTCTTAATTGATAAATTCACCTAAATGCTTTTCAGTGAATTGTAATTTTGGGATGCCTTTAAAGTAATTCCAATTAAGTTATCTTCCTAAATGATTTCATTCTAGCATCAAACCCTTGGAAATGAGTTTACTAGTTTAGATGTGTGATAGTGTCTCTTCCTAAGGATGTATGATGCATGTTGTGTTTTATGTTGTAGATTTAATGTCTGCATAGAAACAAGTGTATTACCTTGTAGTGCAATTATTTTATTTTTTAAATGTTCATTAGCTGTTTCATATAAATGAACTTTTATCATTAATTCATTTTCATTTTTATCTAGTTATAATACAAGTTCTTCTAACTCCTTGAATGCTTTTTCTAACTCAATATGTTCATTTTTCAAGGATTCATGTAACTTTACTACTTCAACATGTTGTTTATTTAATGAGTCAAACACTTCAATTAACGATTCATGATTCTTAAGTAATGCATCATGATCAATTTTAAAACTTATATAAAAATTAGTAAAATTTTCATGTTGCTCTTTTAAATCTAAAAATTCTTTCTTCCAGTACTAGTGCAGTCTTTTAAACTATTTATAGGAGTCATGCATTTGTTAAGATATAGAAAATAAATTATCCTATGAAAAATTACATACCTCATCTTGGTCAAAAGTTACCAACTCTATCTTTTTCCATTAAATAAAGGTCTGTTACCCCCTCTTTTGGTTCCATTTATGAGAAATCTAACTCCAAGTTCACCCAAAATGTGTTTTATAACTTCTTCTTTCCCTTGTTTGAATTAGATTTATCCTCACCATTTTCTTAAGAAGGATGGATTTCAAAGTTGGGGCAATTTTATCTTATGTGTCTTGGCTTCTTGCACTCAAAATAATCCATCTTTGAAGAAAAATTATTGAACTTACTAGTTTTACCTTTATTCTTATCAAAATGATGCTTGTGTTTGTGTTTCAAGAAACTCCTAAATTTTCTTATCATCATTGTAATTCCCTCACTCTCATCAGCGCTTGAATTCCGACTCTTAGTTTCATCATCCTTTAATGCCTCTATCCTTTCTAAAAGTTCGTAAAGGTTGTTGAACCCTTAAAAACTAGCCCGAGGCTAACCAAGAGGGAGGGGGTTAAATTGGATATTTACAAAATTCTTTAGGAAATAGAAATCCTTTTAAAAAATCTTTTCACACCCACACACAATAATTGACACATTCGATGTAGAAGTAAACAAATTTTACACTAATGAAATAAACCAAAATTTTCAACCGCACATATAATTTTAAAAAAATGAAATGCAAAAAATAATCAGAATGAACACACTAGAATTTATAGTAGTTTGATCAACTTGACCTACATCCACTTCTTGGAGACTCCTTCTCCAAGTATTTCACTAAATAGAAGTGACTCTTCATTTCCTATCACAATAAGGTAGAGAAGCTCGTACAGACACTGTTTCACCAACCTGGGGCGGAAGAGAACCACGACACTTTTATAGGTAGAGAACCTTAACTATATTTTTATCCTCTATGTGATTGTTAGAGAACCACAACTCTATTTTTACTCTCATGGTGATGGTTAGAGAATCACAACTCTATTTTTACCCTCCAAGTGATGGTTAGAGAATCACAATCTTTGCTGAAGAACTTCTTCTCCATAACCATAGAGAATTCAAGTAGATGCTTGTAGATACTTGGAGCAACCTTATGAATCCCATCATAACTTCTCCCTCATAAAATCTCCCTCACTTCTCTCACAATGCTCTCTTTCTTCCAACCCTAAAAGCTCTCTCTCTTGAAGTCTAAATAACCAAAGATTTTCTAATAAGATTTTTAGAAAACCATAAGTAGTAGGCTTGAAGAAACCCTAACTTTTAAGAGTTTCATCTTATATTCATACCGTATGATACAAGAATCATATAATACAATCAATACAAAACTAGGTTCATCCAGTGGTCATTCAGATGAACTATTCAGAATTCATAATACTTCATATCATATGATCATAAGATCATTTTGTTTAAACTATAGAAATTCCTTTTGTTTATTTGGGATGACTTCTAGGATGGCCTATTTTGTACACTATCAATCTTCCATTACTATGCACATCGTTTAGTACTATCAGTACAAATATCATGGCTTTCTTTCAGTATGATCTCTAGGATTACCAATTTCATATTTTATTAAATGTATAGTACTTTGGATAATGTACCTTATGACCAGTACAAAACTTATTTATTTCATTTCGTATGACCTTTAGGACGGCTAAAGCCATACTCTGTCGATCATATTGTACGAACGGTATCAAATAATATGATCAGTTGATTATAAATGTCATAATTTGATTGCCTAGTTTTGAGGGGTTAATTAAGAAAGATATTAATAAGGGTGTACAGTATGAAGAAAATTGTATTATATGATTAGTATAAAATATGTATTTTTCTTAACCTCTAGCTATTAGTATTTTAACACAACATATCATACTATATGAATGAAAGTCGCATAGTATAAACAAAAGTTGTACAGATTGATTTGCTAAGAAAAATTTTCTCAAAACATTTTTCTCTCTTACCCTATATGTGTGCAAGGTTACTCAGTAATGATTTCTACAAAATTATATGATATGACTTAAGAAAGAAATAATTCATAATAATTTGAAAATGTAGACTCTAACTGTAGTCTACCAAGTCTTAAGATGTTCAAAATTGCAAGTTATTGGTCAATTATTTTCCTAAAATGTTAGTATACATAAAACAAAAAAAAAAATATCATAGATTCAAGAGAAAGAAGTAACTGATAAAATAATATTTGTTTTCATCAAAATCACTATGCTTAGATAATTTTTACAACAATCTCTCCCTTTTTGATGATGGAAAGCATTATTGTTCAAGGATTTTCAAAAAGGTTTCTTTCCTCTAAACTGCCCCTTAGACGATAACCATATATAAGAGAAAAATGGAATTAAAAGGAATCTTTTATTTAATATGCAATAGTAACAAACAATAAAATACTACTCCCCATTTTGCCACATGAAAAGGAGGAAAAAGCACTAAATAATAGAATACAAGATGTAAACATAAAAAGAAAATTGACACACATTTTATAATACAACTTAAATGAAAGAAAAAGACACACCAAAAGTAAAAAAAATTATAAAAAATAATATGAAAAAAAATCAAAGATTTTTTTATTTAATTTACTAGAATAAAGGATAAATTCACCTAATTATTAAAAAAATCAGAAAGAAATGAATTGACAATGCTGAAATTCAAAAAGTTTAGAAAATAATTCTCCTCAACCCTAGCTTAGACTCCTTACAGGTCAAAATCCTTTTTGATCAAAAATCTAATTCATAATTGAAATTAGTTAGGAAAAGTTATTATTTTATTTTTTTTTTTTGAAAAATTTATAATAGAATAATATTGCAAAGTAATCAATCAAAAATCATGATTTTCAAATTCAAGTGTAGGGGATATCAACTAACATAAGGAAGTCTTCTAAGATTTTAAGGATTTGAAATAAAGTCAAGATAACTCATAGTGGTCTCATTTTTTGCCTCTTTTATTATCATTATATGCACATTATGCATCTTTTGAATTTTTGATACACTTGGTGCATCTTTCAATTCTTTGGCAGTCAGTATGTATCTTTTTAGTTTTGGACTCATTATATGCTTGTTTTGATTTTTATATGCTTGCTTCCTTTCTAAATCTTAAAAAAAATAAGTTGTGAGATTATCTTCAAAATATAAGAGAATACAAACTCACTTTCTTATAGAAGGAAGAATAAACCATAAAATTGATAAATGCAAACATTTTGATTAAGAAAAGATGAAAGAGATTCATTGACCTGGAACATTATTCATAAGAGATAGATTACTATAGGAAGATAAAATATATATCTATTTCAAAGTCTAATAATTAATATGAAATAGATTTTGATTTAAAAAGAAATATGTGCCACTAGAGTAGTGAAAGGAAGTGAAATAATTATCTTTGCTTTTTCCCTCAAATATTTTAGAGTAATCAATCACTGCTTACATGCTTCTAAATGAAAACAAGGCAAAAATATCATTTAAAAAACAAATTCAACAACAGAAGTGAGCAGTGATCTAATTTTTAAAACATTGAAAGAAAAATACCATAATATTTAAGGTATATAACAAAAGCACATAAATAGGAACAAACGTACACAAAAAAACTCTAAAATTGAAATCATTAATTTCAAGCATAAATATCAATCACACCTAATCTGGTTCTCAAAGAGTTGAAGGTTTTAAAGATAGTTATTTTATAAAGATATCAGCAAGTTAATTTTCAGTGGCTACATGGTGTAGTTCTATATCTCCTTTAATAACATTGTCCCTAACAAAATAATGCCTTATAACTATGTGTTTTCTCCTGGAGTGTTTGATTGGATTCCTTGAAATATTGATGGCCCTTGTGTTATCACATAAGATTTGAATTGTGCCTATAGATAATCCTAAATCCATTACTTGTTTCTTTAACCAAGGAACTTGGGCCACCCAATTTCCTAAGGCTATGTATTCAACTTTAGTAGTGGATAAGGCAACTAAGTTTTATTTTCTACAAGACAAGGAGACTAAGGATTGTCCTATGAATTGATATGTTCCAGAAGTACTTTTCTTATCTACTCTATATCTTATAAAATCTAATTTAGAATGTCCTATGATGTCCAAGGAAGTCCTATTCCTAGGATACCAGATTCCTAGGTTTTTGATTCCTAAGCGATATCTAAGGATAGTCTTTACAATAGTCAAGTGGGACTATTTTGGATCAGCCTGAAATGTAGCACCGAGATAAATCCTAAACATAATATCAGGTCTGCTAGTAGTCAAGTAAATAAGTGATTCAATTATTCCTCTATAATTCTTTTGATCAATTGATTTTCCATTTGAATCCTTATCTAATTGAATAATATAATTTATGGGAGTGTTTATTGGCTTATCCTTTTCCTTCTCATATTTCTTAAGGATGCCCTTAATGTATTTTAATTGACTAAGGAAAATTCTATCATCCTTCAAACATATACTAAATCCAATAAAGTAGGACAATTCTACCATCAAACTCATATCAAACTATTTACTTTTTATTTTTGAAAATTTATTAAACATATTTTTATTAGAAGATCCAAATAGAATATCAACGATATAAATTTTGATAATGAGTAATTTATCTCCTACTTTTTTTTGAAATAGGGTGGAGTCTACACTCCCATTAGTAAAGGTTCTCTCTAGTAGAAAATGTACTTAGTCTTTCATACCATGCTCTAGGTGCTTATTTTAGTCCATATAATGTCTTTTTTAATTTGAACACATAATTAGTAAATTATAAATTTTAAATCTTGGTGTTTATTCAAGATATAAATATTCTTTTATTATCCCATTTAAAAAGCCACTTTTGACATCCATTTGTTATATTTTAAATCCATTAAAGCAGGAAAAGGATAGTAGCACGCTAGTGACTTACAATCTAGCTATAGGGATAAAGATCTCTTTAAAGTCAATCCCTTCTATCCGGTTATACCCCTTAGCCAATAATCATGTTTTATTTCTCACCACTTCATCACAATCAATCATTTTATTTTTTAATACTCTTTTAGTTCCTACAACACTCTGGTCCTTAGGTCTTTCAACTAGTTCTCAAACATCATTTCTCAAAAGTTGATTTAACTGTTCGTGTATGGCAATAATCTTGAATTCATCAGATAGGACTTGATTTATGTAGGTGGGTTCAGTCATTATGAGTGGTCTCCTATAACACTAGTGTCCTTTTATTAAAAAATCCAAAGGATTTTCTAACATTTGAGTACCTTAGGAACACTGAATGTTTTTTTCCCTAATTAGAGAAGTTGGAGAGAAGCTCCCGGTTTGTTGAGAGAGAATTTTGTTTTTTGTTTTTTTCATTTCCATTAGTTTGGCAGTTTTTCTTCTATGATAATGGAGATGACAGGGACCACTGATGGTCTTTAGAATCTGATAGACATTCCATCACGATCCCCTAGGAATGCAAATATTAACTCTACAAGTTTCGTTCGTTGAAGATCTACGAATAGTCTTCAGTTCGTATGAAGAAAATATCTCCTATCATTGGGAAAGGTAAAGACATTGTCAATAAATTTCTTACTGATGTTCCTTATTCTTTGGTTTGTTCTACCCCGCCTATGAGTTTGAATGATTTAGAGGCTTCTTCTTCTTTTGGTATGAAGATTTTTGTAAATAGGTTTGGGAACAATTTTGTTAAACCTTCTTCTATTGATTTAGAAGTCTCAAATAATAAAAAGGATTTTAATAAGGCCTCAGCTATTTGGTTGAATGCTCAAGAGGATTTAATATCATCTGTTGGTAAGGAAGTTAATAGTTCATAGAGTAGACGACCCAATATTAATGTCAATCTATCTAGTGGAGTAAATTTTCTTTGTGATGATGGATTGGCTATCAAGTTGAATTAATCTAATGTCAAAGAAAATTTAGAAAAATTATAATTCTCAATTGTGCTGGAGGTTTTTTGAAAGGATGTTCCTTTTTCTTGGTAGCTACTGAACATTGTCGTTAATGGCAATAATTTGGAAAGTTCCATATTACAACTATTGGTCTAGGATGGGTTCTATGTTCTTTCTCTTATTTGGAAGTAGTATAAATGGTGTTAGAAGGATCTACATAGTTTGTGAATGGCCATGTAGTGAGAATTGATAAGTGGAATCCTCTGTTTTCTCCTTCGTCATTTAAAGGTTTAACCTCTCCTATATGGGTAAGGATGCCTCACTTACCTTTGCTTTGTTGGGATGAATATAATATGGCGAGAATTGTATTAATTATAGGCACTCATTTGTGGATTGATGGTAATATGTTCCAGTGGAGCAAGAGGGAATATGCAAGAGTTTGTGTTTGTATGCCTCTTGACAAACAATTCCCTTTGGAAGTTTGGCTTGAAGGTCTTGAAGGCCATTTTGTCCAAAAGGTAGAATATGAAAAAATTTCTACCTTATGTTTCAAATGTGGTAAGATCAGTCATCCGTCTGATGATTTCCATTTGATGAAAAAATCTATCTAGTTAAGAGTATTACAAAATCTGACGAGGAGACGACTTTGGATAATATCTCATTACTTAAAGATGAGAATAATGAACCTTCATATGTTCCTTGGATCCTTCTTGACAATAAGAATAGAAAGAAGTTCTTTAATAATGAGAATAGAGGAAATCAAAATGGCAGATCTAAGAGATCAATTGTAGCTCCAACTTTTATAAAAAATTATTAGCCTTTTATCAAAGATTCTCAAGTCAAAGATGTGGCTGCTCCTATTCAAATTATGGAAGATATCTAGAAACTTGTGGTTGCTAAAGTTGGGGTGGTTCGAGGGAACTCAGAGATAATATGAGAAGATGCAAATCAAAGTGCTAAATGTATTCCTTCTCCGATAAAGTCTGTGAAGAATACTACGGTATCTTCTCCGGTAACTATAGACTTTCCAATAATTTCTAATAAATTTTAAATTTTGGATTCTTTCGGAGATGCTAATGAGGATAATGATCCTCTGATAAAGGAACTTTTGGTTTATTGTAGAAGTTAAAATAACTTTTGTTGATTATAAAACTTTTGATTTGGAGGATAACATAAAGGATGGTGGATTAGCTGTGTTAAAATTCAAACTTCAAAAGGAAATCAAATCTTTGGGTAAAGATAACATTCTTAAAAAATAGAAAGGAAGAGGTGGTGAAAAGAATTAAGAAAGGGAGTAATCCCATTTCTAATAAAAAATGTCTTCAATAACTTTTTGGAAATCTAGAGGGGTAAGGGAAAATGAGGCCTCAAATTATTTAAAAGAAATTATTAAATATTTTGACATTTTTTTGTTGGATTGGTTGTAGCAAAGATTACTTCTATTAATAAAATAATGGTTATTAAGTTGATTGGAGTAAATTAGGATTTTTTTATTCTTTCTAAGAATGGGTTATCTGGAGGAATTTTGGTTTGTTGGAAGTCAGATATAGCTTCTTTTACTATATTAGAAGCATCATCTCAAGTTGTTATAGGTGAGCTATCTATCTTGAACAAAGGTGTTTGGTTGGTCGCTACGATATATGGTGTCAAAGTTTGGGAACTCCACGTAAACTCTTGCTGCCATCTGTTTCTTCAATCTTCTGGCCTAAGTAAGCTAGAAAACTGCTCACTGATCACCTCCACCAACTCCACTCCGAAGGCATCATCCCTGTATTGAAGCTTTGTTATAAGCTCAAAGATGAATCCACGAAGCGTGGTCGGCCAAAAAAGAAAGCTTTTTTTTAGGCAGGAGTTGGGGAGTTATGGAGATGGGAATGGAAAGCCTGCAAATTTTGTTGCGAAAGGGCATGGACGGTCATGGAAGATCATAGACTTGCTGGTGCCTGGAAATACATGGGATATATTACTAAAACCTAAAGAGATAGGGAGACTTGGAATTGTTCAAGGGGTTGGACTTCATTGTGAGTGAAGATAGAAGTCATCATATAAGATTAGTACTTTCATTTTGTAATAACTGGGAAGACTATGGTGGAAAGCTCAGTATGTGAAGTGAGGAAAAGAAGCTGGTCTTAATCTTACTTCTGATGATGAGTTCTTCGTGGATCCCACTATAAAAACTTACTATAAAGTTCATGTTGAGGAAACCTTTACAAGAGTCGAGTACATGGAACTTTTTGGGATTCTTCAATCACAGATACTTAACATCCCATCTGTTGAAGGTGGTGAGGTACTCAGAATGATGTTCCCAAAAGAGTTTCTGACAAATGTCCATGGCAAACTCTGAACCAGAATAGGAATATATCTACAACCTGCAATGTTCTCAAGAAAAACATGAGTGTTTTCTATCATCAAAAGTCTAATACATAATCTTAGATTCGTAATAGTCTCCCCCTTCTTGATGATGGAAAACACAATCAGAAAAGTTCAAGCAGTCTATGTCAGTTTAATAAAAACAGTGTGATAAAAAAAAGTAGTTCACTAAGTTTTAGAATCAAATTATAAGATACATTAGACTACTCCCCCTTTTGACATCACAAAAAGGAGGAGGAAAAAAAAAAACTAAAATAACAAACTATAGAAAAACTAGCAAGGAAATAAAGTTTTTTTTTTTAAAAAAAAAAACAAGGCATGAACATGATATAGTCTTCCATGTGATTGATTTTAAAAATTTGTAAGTTAATGAGTTAACAACATCAAAAATCCAAATGGTAAAATATTCGATCATGTTAACCCTAAGCTTGGACTTCTTTTAGGGCAAAATCATCTTTTGAAATGAAAAGGCCTAACTCAGAAAAAATCAATTGGATAAGAAAAAGTGATCCGATCAAGACTTGGTTTCAAAAAGTATCTTATAGAATAGTATATCAAAGTAGTTTGTTGCAATCATAAAATTTAAAATCAAGTCCTTGATAATCTCAAGTAAAACAAAAGATCTTCTAAGTTTTAAGAGTTGGAAGAAAGGAAGATAGCTTGCTTTTTGATGGGCTCATTTTATGCCACTTGACCATTGAATGGCGCACTTTGTGCATATTTGATTTTTGAAACACTTTGTGTTTTTTTTTTTAATTTGGCGTCATTGTACATCTTTTGCTTTCAGCATCATTGGCCACATTGTTTTTATTATTTTTGCAAGCTAGATTCTTTTTCAAAAACTCTTATGTATTCTTAGTTGTGAGTATATCTTCCAGATATTAGACAAAAAAACTCACACTCTAATATAAGGAAGAATAAACCACAAAATAGAATCAAAGATCATATGAGAGATGCATTGAGGATAATAAGAAATCTTAAAGTAACATAAAGACTTTGACTATTATAATATAAGCTAGATTACTATCAAGGTAGAAAAGATCTCAATTGCAAAAATAAAGGATGAATTTGAATTTGGAGAATAACTTCAACCAGAGACTTTCCAAAGAAATCATGAAGAAGTACTTTATTGCAGACCCCATCATTAATAAAGGATTCAAGTGGAGGAAATTCAAAATTTCCCACCGCTATATAGGTTGGCCATTTATCTAAAATTTTATTAAGAATCCATACATCTTTCAAGATGTTAATAGCTTTACCTGATGAAACATTCCACTTTGTAATTCGGTGCAGAAATTGAGCTCTATTGGATAAGATTTTCCAAGTGCTAGATCTATTGCTCATACTGGAATTTTCCCAAAACTTCAATCCATAATTAGCCATTAAAACCTTGTACAAAAATGCGTCTTCTTTTTTCATGTAGCTCTAGGCAAATTTAGTCCTTAAAGGACCGGTTATATTGACCACCGAATGTACACCTTGGCCCCCTTCCTTCCAACTCTTGCATAAGTTATCCCAAGCCACATAATGTAAACCATGGCTTCCTCCTCATTTCCCCAAAATAAAACTTCTACAAACCTTGTCCAACTCTTTTAATATACTCATTGAAACCAATGAGTGAGTAGCCACAAAAACCGGTAATGAAACCATTACCAATTTAACCAACCCAAGTCTTCCAGCTAGAGAAATAGATTGCTTACCCCAAACATTGAGTTTGTTAGCAGCTTTCTCTAAGATGAAGTTAAAATTTGAAGCCACCAACCTTCTAAGAGTCATCTTGATCCCAAGATAGTTGAACTCATTCACTATTTTATATCACCAAAGCTTGGAAATTGCCTTCCTCCTTTTCCTCTTTACTGATTTCCTAAACAGGATCACAGATTTTTGCTTATTTACTTTTTGTCTAGTTCGGCTGCTAAAATCTTCTATAATCCTCTTGAATTTCTTAATGCATTTAAGAGTTGCTTATGAGAATAAAAGTATGCATCTGCATACAATAAATGTGAGATTCTCTGAGCATTTGAAGAGATTTTTATACCCAATTTGCTTCCTCTTTGACTCAAATCATCAATCAAAATCTGAGAGCAAAGAATGAATAAATAAGGAGAGAGCGGACAACCCTGTCTAAATTTGCTTTTGGCTTTGATTCCATCAGAAATTTTTCCATTTATCAATATGAAAAACTCTGGATTCTCCACACATTCCATGAGTAGATTAGTAAAATTATTTGGAAATCCATAGTGGTTCAAAGCCTGCCTTAACATTTCCCAAGACATACTATCATAGGCTTGTTCCATATCTAACTTGATGGTCACCAAACCTTTCCTAGATTTCAAAAATCTGAGTTTGTTGAAAATTTCATGGCCTAACAAAATATGAGTAGATAGAGATCTACTTCTGATAAAAGCAGTTTTCACTTCAGAGATAAGTCCATTAACCACCTTCAAAAGCCAGTTCAGCAGCATTTTGGCAATGATTTTGTGTAAAGTACAACAAAGACTGATTGGATGGAAGCTTGCTGGAATTATCGGGTTGAGCACTTTAGGAATAAGAATCACTAAAGATTCTTTCCAATTCAGAGAAAGTTTCCCTATTTGAAAAAATTGCTTCACTCCCAGCCACTCCTCCTGACTTATTATGCTCCAATAGTTTTTAAAAACAAATATGTAATACCATCTAATCCAGGAGAAACATTAGAGCTGCAGCTTTGGATTACCAATTCCAGTTCAGATAAAGTGAATTCTACTTGAACTAGCTTATAATCAGATTCAATTAAATAATTCAAACCTGGCGGCCACCCTTCCAAACAGCTGATCCGTTCCTTCCATTTTATCTTAAATAAATTCAACATGATCTATTAAATTTATGATTGCTCTTCTACCAAGATCCCAACATTATTCTTCAGTTGCCGAATTGCATTCCCCAATCTTCTCCCATTATTA
This sequence comes from Dendrobium catenatum, assembly GCF_001605985.2. NCBI lineage: Eukaryota > Viridiplantae > Streptophyta > Magnoliopsida > Asparagales > Orchidaceae > Dendrobium > Dendrobium catenatum. The sequence continues at coordinate 98,532 of NW_021319354.1, read as the reverse complement.
AAGGAATGAAAAAAGTTGGATTTCCTATCATTTTCAATTATCCACCTCACCTTAGCTCTTTGCCTCCACCATGTGTTGATCCTTGCCATTGTCTCACTAAATTCATGAGTTTTGTCTCTTAACACCATAAGCTTTTCACTAGAAAGTCCTTGCCCATTAGATTCTTTAAGCTATAAGATGGATATCTCCTTTTTAGTGATTCTTTAAGCTCCATTAAGTTCTTCAGTTTTATTTTACTCCAGTAATGAAGGGCTATCAACACCCTTTTACACTTCACATTAATAACATTCATTGCATCACCTTTAACTGATTTTTTCCAGGTCTTTAGAACAATAGCTTTAGAGGCTGAATATGAGACCCAAACCTCCTCATATCTAAGAATTCTGCTATGTTGTAATTTTTTGTTACAAATCCTGAGAACCAGTGGGAAATGATCATACTTGATTCTCTCCAAGTGTCTAACTGTTGCATTTTGGATCTCATAAAAGACTTTAGTGTTCAAAAGACACCTATCAAGCCTTTCAAGGATACGAGCATTTCCTTTTTTATTATTGCACCATGTAAACTTTGGCCCTACCAATCCAACATCATGATGATCCATCTTTGACATGAAAGCTCTCATTTCTTGCGGCCCTTGTGAAAATGAGAACTTCTTCTCACCACTTTTTTCGTCTTGGGTTAATATACAATTGAAGTCCCAACCTATGACCATCGGGAATTCCATCTCACCACAGCCTTGTAATTGATCCCATAGCCTCCTCCTCAACTGAAAGTTCTTGTTGCCATTAACCATCGAGATTAACCAAGTGCCTTAATTGAATATGTTAAGCTTCTTAATAACGCATTGAGGATAAGCTTACACTAGGGAGAAACTTGCCAAATTTGTTTTCCACAAAATAATAATTCCTCCAAAAGCACCATTAGAGGGATACATAAATAAATCCAATCAATCACCCAACAATTTATTAATCTCAACTTTCTCAAAAGAAAAGAATTTAGTTTCTACTACACCAGCAAAAAAAACATCCCAGGTTACCACAAATTCTTTCAAATATAGAGAGGCCTCTCTCTATTAGCCCCTCTACAATTCCAAAATGCTAATGAAGTCATTTGGGACAAGAGGTGGGAGTAATCCCACTCCTTCCTTTATTTAATACCTCAGATTTTTTCCTGGATGAATTGTTCAAAGACCCAAGGTGTTTGAGTTCCTTCAATAGCTTCAGTTTTTTAGTTCTAGAACAAGTTTTATCCAAGAACAAAATCCCCAAATTTTGAGGATCCTCTTCAGCCTTGTTGTCAGAGTTTGAAGGAGCCACAATCCCTTTATTACCTGCACCATCCTCTTTATCAATTTCTCCTTCTTCTAGTACTGATTCAGCTAGTGTAGACATCACTGAAACCTCATTTGCACTGTTATCCTCCAGTAATTTTAGCCTATTTTGTAGTATTGGTAACACATCAGTGATAGTAGAAGCTTTTTTCATAGTTCCAGCAACATTTGAAACATCTGTAACCACCTCCACAGCATTCTCTTTATTGTGAAAATTCTCGATAATTGGAATAACATTTGCTGCATAACCAACAACTTCTTCTATCAATGGTAAATTTGAATTTAATTTTCTTCCAATCACCCTTCTTTTTGCTATCCATCCTTCCTTCAGAACTTTATTTTCATCAACCTTATTTTTTTTGAGATTGCAAATTCATCCTCCTACCCTTTTGGGATTCACATGAATCCAAGGCACATATTTGGAATCTTCATTAGGATCATCCATCCTTGGTACATCAGAACTCCTACCTTTGGAAATTGAATCAGCATAATTATTAAGAGAGATCTCCTTCTCCTTACAAACATTGCTAAGATTACCAATTCTTCCACAATTGAAACAAAATGTTGAGATTTTCTCATACTGAACTTTTTGTAAAAACCATCCGTCAAGCCCATCCACCCAAACACCCAAAGACCGTTGTTTGTCTAGTTCCAGCCGAACACTAACTCTAGAAAACTCTCTCCTTCCCCATTGGAACATATCAACATCAATAAACATAGGGGAACCAATCAATGATGCAATCCTAGCAACATTAATCACATTCCAATAATAGAGTGTTAGTTTCAGCAATCTCTCCCAAATAGGTGAAGTTAGACAATTTAAGGAAGTAGTGGAGAATTTAGCATTCCATTTATCTATCCCAACGATGTGTCAATTTACAAACCGTAGACCTCCTGAAATAAACTTTTTTGGAGCTTCTTGTGAGATAATTAAGTTTATAGTATGACCACTCCACAGGTTCAAGTGTAAAGAGATTAGAAAAAAATGAAAATAAGGGGATAATTAATTATTTAATAGAGTATTTGAGCGTCTTATTTATAAAAGTTTAAGATTAAGAGATATGCTCAAAATAAATTTAAAACTTCATCCTTCATAAAAAGGACGAGCCAAGTATAGTCAAATGGAACTTCCCGAATTGAGACCATTGGCGTCTCAATTCCGCAGCAATTGCTTGTACCAGAATTACCATACCAAAAACTTTAACCACTATTGAATTCTAGAGTTTCTCAGAGTTTTCAATAATCTTAATTGCCTTTCCATATTAAGATAGGATTGATTCTCCTATTGGCATATCCACCCTGATGTAATGACGTTTAGTCCACAGATTACGCACAGTCTCTCCCGGTATAGGATTCAAATTTTTAGAAGTCTTTTGGACATTCTCACGAACATCCAATGTTCTTGTTTCTCTGTCTTGGACTGATAGGACTTAGAATTATTAGCATTATTCCCAAATCCGTTGACGAAAAGCTTCATTCTAGAAGATGAATATTCAATTTAATTTGCTTTAAATTTGAGAATAGACAAAGGTGTTTCTACGTTTGAATCTTCTACCATTTGCTTCCCTTTACCAGTGATAAGAGAAGAAGTTTTGATTTGCCTTACACAAGGTTTTCTGATGATCAACGTGCCATTGCCATAGTTTTTATGATTATTGCTGAAATTCCCACTAACAGATCCTTGCTGTGGAGAAAAATGATGATCATTAGGATCAACCATATTACGGCCACCAGAGATGGAGGTCAATTGGCCGATCATTAGCTCCGCCGTTTCCGCCAATCCAATGAAAATTCAAAAATTGAAACTTTCTCTCTCTAAAAAATGGGGCTCCCTCTGTTGATTTTTGCTTAAAACTGTTAAAGAGACTATTAGACTCTAGCTTATTGGATATATATAAACAATACTAGACATCATTGAATGGACATAGAGTACCAAAACAAACAACTAAACTTGATGCATATTTATGATATACTTAAACACCTACTATTAATTTTTGGGCTTACCTAGAGTCTAAGTTGATGGTATTAAACCATGCTTAGCAAAGTGGTTTACAAAATTACAGTACAAGTCAAAAAGAAATTATAGTATTTCTTCTTTGAATGCATCATCATGGATTATATTGGTTTCTATACTTTTGCTAGTGGAAGGTAAAATTTGGAGGATTGAATTCTTAATTCAAAATAAAAGAGAACTTAACTACCAACCCAGCAATATCTTTTTGAGATAATTAGGCTAAGGTCAAATTCTCTACAAATTCTTTGAATCTTTCAAAGGTAGGTATTTCTTTAAATTTTGTTTTGTAATGATCTTGACCCTATCCTATTTTATATATGCTTTTATAAAAGTAATAAACTTTTATTATTTAATAATATTTGTATATTCTATTGCATGTTTATTTTTAAAAAACACATAGGATTCATTCATCAAAATGGATACCAAATAGATAGATATTACATGTGCCTTTATTTGTGTATACTATTTTTCAATTTCTTTTACTTGTTCATTTTTTACATTCTCAACCTCTCACTCTAAGACGTTGAGCCATCCCACCACTTATTTATATGAGGGGTATGATGCCAATGAACATTCTATTCAAGGCTAAGATGCCCATCTTTTTCTTTTTCTTTTTTTTTTCATTTATGTTTTTTCTTTCTTTTTTCTTCTTTTTTTATCAGCCAATTTGAAGATTTTAGTGAAGACTATTAATTTTTTTGGGAAATAATATGAAGCGCCATCATATAGACCTACTTTAAAAATTTAAAATTATTATGAATCACCTTTAATACAGTATTTAAAACATTCATGAGGGAATTTGATACACTGAAAGAATGGTGGAAGGCACCATTTCATATTTGTGAAGCCAAGGTCTACCTAGGAGAGAGTTAAAAGAAACCTCTGAATTGATAGTGTAAAACTTAGCTCATGTTTTTAAAATATCTATCTCTAAGAGAATGGTTACTGAACCCAATGGCATATCACCTTTTTGGTCGAGTCTCTGCAACTTTAATTTATCAAAGCTGAGTTTGTAATTATCCATCTTTATATAATAGTCATGGTGTTGATCGATGCACTCAAATTAATAAGGATATAAGATAACTTTAAGTTATCCATATTTATATATATAAATAATGAAAGATTATGGTTATTGATTCCTAATAAAAAGTCTTCTTCTGTGAACATTATTCCTGAAACTTTTTTGTAGTATAACACTTCTTCTTATTGAATTGATGCTAGCTAAGCCATACAAATATATGGATTGAGTAAAGTTTTAATTATATCTCCCTAAATTTTTTAGAAAGGACTAGAGCATCATAAATACTCAACTTCACTGGAAGCTTTTTGGGATGAGCTAAGACATTGCAGTCTGCTTTAGGATTTTTTTGAATTAGTTGCATCCTGATCTTGTACTAGTTGAGGTTGACTTAAAGTTTTAGGATTATTTGCAACATGTTTTGTTTACCTATATATGATATTCATGGAGGAAGAACTTTAGCACTATGAAGGTTACTTGCACTACCTCTTTGGGGGAAGAGACAAAAGGATTATCTATTTCTGGATTGCTTATTACCTTTGTGTTTTGACCTAGTAATTTATCTAAATTATACATCTATTTTATGTATTTTTTAAATCACAATAAACATTGAGAACATGTCCATAACTATCAAAGAAATACATAAGGGAATATTTTAATTAATTTAAATTCATTCATATTTCCTAAGAATTATTTTCTTCTTTTTGGTTTAATCTATTAGTTGATTCATTATAAAAAAATATACAAGATATATGTGTAATCCTTTTCATCACTTTCTTAATCCCAAGAGGGACAAAATAAAAGACATTAAGAGTAAGTTGCATAAGGTATTTGGATCCCTCATATGAACAGATTACTATTTAATTTTATACAATTTTACTTTTACTTATATTTTTTCCCTTCTTCAAAACTTCAAAACCTTAACTTAATCACACTTCCTTAGGCTCTTTGATCAAAGTTTTATTTTGAACTTCATTTGTAGACTCTATTTTATCATAGTTAGCAAAATATCTTTTATCATTTTAGACTTTATATCACTATGCCTCAAATGATAATTCTTACGATAGTGTTGGAATGCAATCACCCCATTTGTAGTAGACGATGACCCAATATCAAATTTAGTGTACATTAGGAACTCAAATAAAATAATGGAATTAAGTTTCTAGTTGATGATATGTTTAGGTTTCTGGTTGATGGTATGTTCACATAATGTTAGATAGAAAATTATAAATGGTTTAACAACTATATAAATTGCTACAGACCCACCCTTAGTTTAACTTCTATAGTAGGTTTATCAACACATGCTAATTTAGGTTTCATCGTAACAAACTTTAATCCATTTACTGTCATGATCAAGTTTTTTATTTTGGGTTCAAAATTTATCATGTTACCTTCAACAGATTGCAACTAACCAAAGTAAATGTTCAAACTATTGAAGAAGTTGAAGTTTAATTTTCTAGCCATTTTTTTATAAGTCAAACAAAAATTTCTTGTTAGTTTCTAAACTTATTGGCTTCATAGTATCTATTTGGATGAACAGAATGTACTGAACTGAATTTACCAATTACCCAAAGAAAGTTTAAATGATTAAAATTGGATTTTAAATTTAGGATAAAGATGAATTGAAAAATATAAAGAATCCCAATTACTATATCAAGTTACACAAAGACTTGTAGCTATAATGTACTACTTAGAACTAGAAGATTTAGTAAAGATGAAATTTAGATTGAGATTTAAAATTGATTGAATGCTAGATTTAAGATTTAAGATTTATGATTGCTTGATTTTGAATTTTTTAATTTATGAGTTAATATGATGAATCAAAATTAGATTTTAAAGATGAAAGTTAATTTCATGAAAATTTTAATTTAAAAGAAATTAAGAATTTTAATGTTGTTTTCTTTCACTCGAGCAAAATGAATGAATGGAACAATGGAAGAAAGATAGTTTAAACCGATATGAGAGCAAGTGTATAACCAATTTAAAGTCTAGTCACTACGAAACATGGAAAGTAAATCTTATTCTTATTGACCTCAATTTGATATGAGGTCATCAGCCTAAACAACATAAAATCTTGATTTTCAATCATCCAATTTTCAATTGACACCTCAATCAATCATTGATCATTACCTATACTCCATATTAAATTATTCAATCAATCATTTAATCATTTTCAAGAAATCACTTAAAAAAATTAATCAATAATATAATCTACATTAAAATTATAAATTAATTAAAAAGCATACACTCTACAATCAATAACCTATATAATCAGCCTTCAATGAGCTTTAATCATATAGCCAATATTCAGCCAACCTATGGATTTCAAATTTTTGATTTCTATAGAGAGAGTCCCAGATTCTAGAGAGAAAAATTTGAGTTTTCAATTTTCTAATTTCATGCAAAAGTTGGATTTCCACTGATGACGGTGGAGGGCTGTCAAGCTCGTTCCACCGATGCCATTGATATTCGACAATCATCCTCAAATGCTATTAGAATTCTTCCTCATCCTAATTAATCTTTGTCTCTGCCTACTTTTAGTGACGTGAATTGATGTTTGATCATTGAAAGTGTACTGAAGCCACTTGAAAGTTCATCAGGGATGTTAAGCCCTTATGAACTAGTCCCAAGGCTAACCAAGATGGGGGTGAATTGGCATTTAAAAAAGTCTTCAAACAAAAACACAGTCACAACCAAACAAGGATTTACCATAATAGAAACTAAGTGCAAAAATTAAATGTAGAAGAATAATAAGAAAGAAAACACCATATTTTATAGTGGTTCGATCAACTTGACCTACATCCTCTCTCTAGAGCCTCTCCTCTGAGTATTGCACTAAATATAGTGTCTTTCCTTTTGTCCCCACAGCAAGGTGGAGAAGCTAATACAAAAACTCCTTTCCACCGACCCTGGTGAGGTAGAGAACCCAACTCCTTTTTTTTCCTCCTGAAGCAGGAAGAGAACCAAACTCCTTTGGCTTCCTCCAGAAGAAGGAAGAGAACCTAACTCCTTTTGCTTCCTTCAAAAGCAAGCAGAGAACCTTGATTAGTTATTGAAGTATACCTCTCTTCAACCTCCAAGGAACTAGGGACGACGACCGAAGAAGATGACTCCTATCCTTGCTCAGAGCAACCTTTGTGAAACCTCTCAAAAATACCCCCTCACAAGATCCTCTCTCTTTCTCTCTCTCCCTTGCTCTCCATCTCCTCTTGGGTCTCTCAAGTAAGGACATCAGCAAAAGATATTCTCTTGAGAAAATAAGAAACCTTTTTAAACAAGGGCTCCAAATTTTCCCTAATTAGCAACTAATGGTCAAAGATCATCCAGGACGATCGAATGAACAACATGTACGATCAGTTCAAATTTAGCTCAATGAGCCGAATAATTAAAAAGAGTCTTAAGGATTAGAAGGTTACTTTGTTCATATCATCCAGGCCGATAGGATATCATCCTGTATGATTAGTTCATGTCATAGAATATCATCCAAATCATCACCCAGGATGGATGTCTGGATAATGGATAAATAACTAGATCATTCAGGATAATCTCACAATCATCTAGGGCGATTAGTACAAAATGAAAAATATTGTCCAGAGCATCGCCTGAATGGATGTATGGATGTTGAGAAAATAACTTGATCATCCAGGCCAATCTCATGATCATCCTAGATGATTAGTTCAATTGAGCACATATCATCTAGATCATCGCCCTGAGTGGAACCATGCCAATTTTTTATCATCTAGAAGAACTATGATTTGTTAACTGATCATTCCAGACAATCCTACGATCATCTAAGATGATATGATAGATCAATAAAACCTTAATCGCTTTCCTTAATTACCAGATTAATTTAGGCATAATTACACTGCATTGTTCAAGATGATGTCTTGGACGATGTCTCAAAATAAAACATTCCTAAATAGATATGGCAGTTGATTCTTTCTTATTTGAGCCTATCGTTCCGGTCGATGCTAATATCATCCAGGACAATTCGTTCAACTATAGTTGCCTTAACCAGGATACACTAATTAGGTTTTTTATTTTGCTATCATTAAAATTATATTTCCTGAAATCATGATCATAATAATCATGAGGCTAAGTCAATGTTCAAATTTGGTTTACCCTTAGTTATTAATGAAGATGGGTTAATTTTTCCAAAATATAGTTGTATTGCATTGGAAAGGGAAAGAAGGTGTTGATGGATGTCTGAGACAAATACCAGAATTTATCTAGTTTTCATGGAGAAGCAAAATTGGAACTCATACCCTCCAAAGGATTGTCTTCAATTTTTGAATTAGGAACTGATATAGTGGTGTCAAATGGTAGAATTACTTCTGATGATTCAGGTAGAATTTAGAATGATAACTCTGTTGGTGGAATTTTAAATTATGGTTAAGGTTCAGAGGTAGTAGCTTTGAGAAGATCTTTGTAACTGATGTTGCTGACGGTGTACAACATTCTACTATTGATTTGGATAAGGTGTATAATTGTATTTCATCTGATTTGGGTAATTACAAATCTATTGATAATTTGACTAATGATCATCCAGCCCAATCAAGCAAGTTGGTAGTCAATGCTTGGAATTCAAAAACCAACTTTAAACCCATTAATTTTGATTTTGGCAAATGTTTATTTAAAGATGGTGTAGTGAAGCTTCATCTGCAAAATGAGGTGGAGAATACAAAAAAATTGAACAAATCTTTGGTAGTGAAATTGTTTGGAGAAAATGTACCATACCATGTTATTGGTATGGAATTAAGGAGGCAATGGACTTAATTTGGAAGGTTCCATTTGACTTTGCTTGGAATGGGATGGGTATTAAGTGCCTTTGAAGATCCAAAGGCTCTGGAATCAGTTCTTTTTAGCGGACCTTGGTATGTGAATAATAGGATTGGCTAAATGGGCTCCCTCATTTCAGCCCACATCTTTAAAAGGATTAACGGCTCCAGTTTGGAGCAAGATGCCTAATCTCCCATTACAATGTTGAGATGAAATTAATATTTGTAGAATTGTTTCAAAGGTTGGAACTCCATTTTTAATTGACAAAAACATATTTCAATGGGGAAGGAGGGAATTTACCAGAATCATTGTCGGGATGAAGCCTGAAAAAAATTTGCCTTTGGGTGTTTGGGTGGAGGGGATTTCTTGCAAATTGTACTAGAAGATTCAATATGAAATAATTTCAAGCATTTGTTTTAATTGTGGCAAGATTGTACATTTGAAAAAGAGCTATAGAAGTGTGTGTTTAGAGAATAATTTGGACTCTAAACAAATAAGAAATTCAAATGAAGACATTGCTATATCTAAGAAGATTAACTCAAATGTAAAAGTAGTGGAAGATGAAGTTATTAATGTTAATAAAGAATGCTATGGACCTTGGATTCATGTGAACTATGGGAAAAGAAGATTAAAAAACTTTAGATTAAAAAATACTAGGACTCGGCCCTTGACGAAAGAAGATAACAAGTCTTTGGGTGTGAAGGAAGATGGGGCTCCAATGAAGAATCAAGGCGTGAAGGAAGGTAAGACTACTGTGAAGAAACAAAATGGTGTTGTAAATATTGAATAAGTTTCTCGGGTTGATGAGCTGCATATTGAGGTAAATTCTAATCCTCCCAGTAATGATGCATAGTCATAGAAAAAGATTTCTCGGTTAAAGAAGGAAATATTCTTTTGAGATCTACTTATATTCCCAATAATGACGATCAATTTGATGTCTTAAATTAATTGGTTGAGGAAGGGGAATTTGTTATCCTTGATACTGATGTATTGGAGTATCCTATTGCTTCACCATCTAAAGATGGGAGTGCAACTAATGTCCTAGAGATAGAAGCTTAGTTAAAGGTAGTTCAGGTGGGCATATCAGGAGATGGTTCATCTAATGTGAAAAAAAAGGTTCAATGCAGCTGAAAGGTTTGGGTCCCATCAAATTGGTTCCACAAAGTAGAAGATTGGAATTAGAAGTGAAGAAGAAGATGGGGATTCCCTCAGCTCTTGTTCAACAATGTCTTCCATCGGATTTTGGAATTGTAGAGGAGCTAGAAAGATTAAAGCTTCTTTATACCTAAAGGAATTTATAAAGGATCATGGGGTGTTCTTTCTTGGGTTGATTGAAACCAAATTGTTTTCAGTTGATAAAATAGAAGTTGCTTTGATGATAGGTAATGAATGGGACTTTTATCATGTACCTTCTGAAGGATTATCAAGAGGCTTTATGGTGTTATGGAAACACAACCTGGCTTCATTTAATATCTTGGAATCTTCTCCCCAATTTGTAATAGGAGAATTAGATGTTCTTAATAGGGGTAAATGGAGAATTGTTACAGTCTATGGGAGAAAGGACGTTTATAGAAGAAGGTATTTATGGGATAGTTTGGAATATCATTTTTCTAAGGATATACCTATGATAGTGGGTGGAGACTTTAACTGCTTACTATCTAACGAGGAAAAAAGGGAGGGAAAAGATTTGTTTTTTCCCTGGGGACCTAAAGAAATAAAGTCATTTTTATCATGTAATGATTTACATGAGGTTAGATGTATTGGGCCCAAGTATACTTGGTGCAACAATAAAAAGGGGGCTAAAAGGATCCTTGAAAATTTATATAGATGCCTTCTAAATTCAACAGCTTTGAATTCTTATCATCGTTTGGTGGTTAGGCATCTTGTTAGAGTTGTATCTGATCATTGTCTAATTTTTTAAATTTTTTGGAATTTAACTCATCTAATAAGAAGAATATCAAGTTCGAAGATGTTTGGTACTCAATTCCAGGTTCAACTGCAGTGGTTAGGGATGGTTGGAGGAGAAAAACTGATGAAGATCTTTCTCAAATTTTGAATCAGAAGATGAAAAGGTCTTTAAAAGCTTTGTATTATTGGAGCAAAGCTAAATTTAATGACTTAAACCAATCAAAAGAAGTGTTTTAGAAGGAAATTCTGGATTTGCAAACTAAGGAGGATGATCTCGGTCAACTCTCAAATGATGATAGATGGCTTTTGAAATCTAAATTGATGATTTGAACTCTACATTGGCTAGGCTATGTACTTGGTGGAGGCAGTGGGCTAAGGTCAAATGGCTTGTGAAAGATGACACAAATTCAAGGTTTTTTCAAGCATTTTCTAGTGCTAGAAGAAATTCAAACTTCATTTATAAAATCAAAGATGAAAATGGGTTGATTGTTGAAGACCAACACCAAATAGAAGAAGTTTTATAAAATTACTTTAAGGAAAAGAGGAAAGATAGGAGTTCCTCTATGGTTGAGTGGCCCAAACTGTGGAAAAAATTAAATGAAGAAGATTCATTTGTGCTGAATAGAGAATTTTCTTTGGAAGAAATGGAGATGGTAATCAAGGATGTTGGTGGGAACATTGCTCCATGGTATAATGGTATTTCCTATTCATTTATGAAATCATACTGGGCAATTATTAAGGATGATTTATGGAAATCTATGAATCACTTTTTCAACTCCAGGAAGATGTGTAAAGAATCAAAAGATACTATTATAGTGTTGATCCCAAAGTTAAAAAATCCTTTGTCTCCTTCCTATTTTAGACCTATCATTCTATGCAACTCAGTTTATAAAATTATGACAAAGAAGCTTTTAAATAGATTATTGCTTGTTATTCCTAAGTTAATCTCGAAAGAACAAATGGCTTTTTTGAAAGGGAGGTCACTTTCGGATCATGTCTTAGTTGCTCATGAAATCTTCCACAAATTCAGGCATTCTAAATCTTCAAAAGGTTTAGTCACCTTCAAAATAGATATGGAGCAAACATACGATTCAATGGGATGGCCAACATTGGTAAATATAATGGAGTATTTTGGGTTTCCTTCCAAATTTGCTAATCTTATTTTGGATTGTGTTTATGGTCCTATCTTTTCTTTATTAATCAATGGAAATTTTAGTGATTGGATTGAAGCTAGGAACAGCTTTCGACAAGGTTGACCTTTATCACCATTCTTGTTTATTATTTGTGCATAACTTCTTTTGAATGCTTTTTTACAAAGAAAGGATTGGGTTGGGAATCACATTTCTCCAAACAGACCAAAGAATTATCACCTTCTCTATGTTGATGATATAATTGTATTCTCTAAAGCAAGGATGAAGATGATAAAGGAAATTAAAGGCATCCTTACAAACATTTGTGGTTGGACAGTTAAAAAGGTGAACATTACCAAATTAGGAATTCTATTTGGTAAATCAATTAAGAGGAAGAAAAAAAAGCAATTTCCAGAATTATGAATTTGAAGGTGTTCAAAGAATTTTCCTATTTGGATATCAAAATTACATTAAGGAGGTTAGTAAGAGTAGACTTTCAGTTCATCTTAGACAAAGCCTTGTGTATGTTTAGTGTGTGGGATGGTAAATTAATTTCTTTGGCTGGTAGAATCACTTTGGTCAGATCAATTTTGCTTTCCTATCCAACTTTTCATTATACACTCTCTTTGGCTCCAAAGTGTGTTTTGAATGAAGTAGATAAGCTTTGTAGAAGTTTAATATGGAACAAAAAGGATGCAGGTATTGGTCTTCACTATATGAGCTGGGATCACATGTGTAGACCAAAACATTATGGTGGACAAGGAATAATATCTTGTTCTAATAAATTTGGTCCATTAAGAGCCAAATTGGCTTGGAGATATTGCCAAGACAGAGAAGTTAATATATAAATATGGTCCAACTTTTAATAAAGAAACTTTGGCAAAATAAGGTTTGGCTGCTTGGAAGTTAATCTGTAATGGAGGGGAATTTCTTAAACCTATTGTCAATTGGAGAATTGCCAATGGTAAATCTATTAATGTCTTCAAAGATTCTTGGTTAATGGATAAAAGCATTGAAAAATGGCCAACATTTCTACATTCAATGGAGTGTAGTAATTTGATACTTGATAAATTCATTTGCAATGGATGTTGGAATGTAAAGAGGCTAAAAAATTGCTTTGGTGAAGAACTTGTGAATCTGATTAATAGTATTCAGATTTCATCTGATTATTCTAAAGATCAATTGGAATTCATTCGTAGGATTTCTGGCAAGTGAATTTCGACTTTAGCAATCAAAGCTTTGGAACTTTGTAATCAAGATTTTTCTGGATGGAAATGGTTTAAAAAGTCAAAACTCAATCCTAGAGTGGAAAATTTTGGTGGGGAGTACTTAACAAAGCAATTCCAACAAACCAATTCTTATGTTATAGGAGATTATAAGGGAACGATGGATGCCCAAGAGGATGTGATGTTGTTGAAGATATTGAGCACATTGTTACCAAATGCAGGAAATTAAAAGACGTCATTTAGCATTTAAATAACAAGGGTTTTTATATTCCTAATTTCAATTCTTTTGGTTTATGTTGTAAATGGTTGGATAACCAAAATCATTAGCTAGTTAACCTTTTTTGTAACACGCTGTACTTATCATGGAAAGCTAGGAATGACTTTGTTCAAGGTGGACTACTAACTAGCCCGTTGGTTATTGCTACAAATGCTATGAGTTTTACTGCTATTTCTAAGTCTTTTAATTGTTTTAACATGGGTATCTAGGATGTTAATCAACCAGCCAGGTTGTTGGATAATAATTGGCATCCTCCTCTTCTCGATTGGATAAAAGTTAATCTAGATGCTTCCTTATTATCATCCTATAAGGCTAAAATTGGTGGTGTTTTTTGAGACTACAAGGGGAGATTCTTATTGGCATTTGGTCATACTTGTGTTCATTGGGATATATCTTCATTGGAGCTTTAAGCTATTCAATCAATCAAGGTTGTGTTTAAATATTGGATGTTTGCTTACAAGGGAATAATCATTGAAGGAGACAACAAAAATGTTATCAGTTTCATTCAAACAACTATTAGGAAAGGTGGGAACAAATTGGGAGTTCTATATTTTATCATATATTCCAACATTGTTATTTTTAATTATCTAAATAGGGAAGGCAATAAGTTATATGATCTTTGTGCTAACTAGGTAATTTTTAGTTCTTTTATTTGGGATGATATAGTCATGAATAAGGTTCCTCCTATTATTAATTTGTTGAAGGAGGAATCTGATGCTATTAGGATGTAATTTGTTTTTTTTAGTTATTAATGAATCAATTTGCTTTTCTTCAAAAAAAAAAAAAGTCAACCTACAACCATTCAGATTGTAATTAGTTGTTACAAAATCAATTAACTTACGAACACCCAACCTATTACTAGTGATTCATAATCATATTGACTATTAAACTACACTCCAATCACTTATACTATCAATAATCATTGAACTTCAATCACCGGACAACCTGCAACCCTACACTATAATCTGGTATCTTAGGGCACTGCCTTGCACAGTGAAATGTCCATTTGACCTCATTCATGTCCCAAGTCACATCGCTCGGAGCCCATCACAATAAATAATACATCATTGAATCAGTCAACCATTAATTGATCCATCAAACCCATTTATGTTAGCTTAGTCTGGCCTAATTAATCATACACATCATTTACACTAAATTAAACTCTAAATAAGATTTGATCTTCATGAAACTCCTCTAATAATCACTCCTAGTGAGTTGGAGTTGATTGGCCACTCTAACCAAATAAATAATTAACCTGGTCAATTGAACCTGAACTTTACTAAACTAGACTCATCAGACTTAATTCAATGCATACTATCAAATCAAACCTATCCAACCCTTTAATATCATTCAATTGCATGCTTTAAACAAACCTAACACTGTCATGAGTTAAATCATCACGGTATTGACTTGGTCAACTAACTATGTTTGATTAAACTCACATATACTTAAACATTCACTCAAACTTCCATCCCATAGCTTCAAACCCATCTAACCCATTTCCCTACAAATAAAATCATTCCAACAACTTAAATATATTCTAAAAGCCCTTCTTAAACTCTAGCTTAACCTGCTGTAAACCTTGGATTAAGCATAAACCCCCAGTTTATCCCTCCTCCCTATGTGAAGACTAAAAAACCATTGTCCATGCTTGAGCTATTGTTCCTAATATCCTAACTACCACGGATACTTGGAAAAAATATAAACATCCTTCCAAACTATTCTTAGCCATCCTTTAGATTCCTTAGGTCTGAATTCGCCGAAGCCTCCAAAGTATTGGATACACTTAATTCCTTTCATTCATAATCTCTAAGAGTTGGTTCTCAATTCATTTGAACTCTCACAAACATCCCTCTACACTTTCAAACTCCCAATCAGTATGTCAAATCTCATCGATGGTGGCCAGCTAATGACAATTCTTAAGGTCCATCCGAGCATTGTTGATCTAGACCTCCTTAGACATGAAGTTCTTCAAGGAAGCCTTACTATAATTTTCAAAGATAAAAATGAACCCTCAAGCATCCTTTTAGATAAATTCAATCAAGATAAATCCTAATAAAATCACCTATGTTTCATGCTCTAGGACTGCTTGGCGATTTCTTCACAACTTCTTGGTGATTTTAGGGCTGCTCAGGTAGATGGGTTCCTCTATTCATCATGGAGGATTTTTGTGTAGATTTTTAGACACATTCTCTAAATTTTCTATCCTAAAAATGTTTAATGTGCTAATTAAGCTATATCTTAATCATTATGGTATGGTTAGGAAAATGTGGAAGAAAATGTGGAAAAGGGACAATTTGTTCATAATAACATGGAGGATGTAGGGCTTGTGCAGGTTGACTAGGAGGAATGTCCATTTACCCATGCTAATTAATTTGATAATGGTAGTAAGGATTCTCTAACTCTCATACATTATTCAAATAACTTCACTGCTTCTGATGTTGCTTCAATAAGTAAATATAATGAGGCTAGCATGTTGGACAGTAATAATGACTTTACTAAAGTCCAAGGTAGGAGGAATAGGAAAAATAAAATTTTAATTTTATAATCTCTTCAAAGTACCCATTCTCAAATAAGTAGGTTGAAATTTAATGATTAAGTCTACTATTTAGAATGTTAGGGGCATCAGGTGCCCTTCAACTAGAATTAGGGTTAAGAATTTAGAATGTTAGGGGCATCCCATCAGGAGCTTGATCGGATGGCAGGGAATCCACTACATTGAAATATTCTAGAGAGAGAACATCTGGGATTTTTTAGAGAGAGAAAACCGCTTTTTTCGAATTTTCTTTTCCCGCACTTTTCTACG
>NW_021319354.1:65517-81944 GCF_001605985.2 Dendrobium catenatum | reverse complement strand
TATGATTTTTGAGATAAACAAATAATATTATTTAATCTTTTATTTCTCTAGTATTTGCCCAGTGCATATGTCTTTCTATGTGACTAATATATCAGTACATCATGCACCATTCTTTAAAGATTCAATAGAATTGGTCGTATTAAATGAGTCTTAATTTTCATTTATTGAGTCAGTCTTATAAATATGTATGTTAGTTTGTTGATCATGCACACAAACAAGAGAAAAAAAATGATTATAAATATGTTAACTTTTCTGTTCATCGATACTGTACGAATTTATTTCGTGCTGACGATCTGTGAACAGAAATAAATTAAAAATATTATTTTTTCCTGAAAAATTATTTTTGAATATAACTAATTGTACAGTCGATGTTTTATTAATAGATAAGCCCGCCGTCCATTAAATTAGGCAAAAATTTGAATTTGAAAGGTTGTATAATCTTACTAGTATATCTATTAATCGTACTGTACAAATATTTAAAAAGTATTGCCTAAGTTAATCCTGAGATTATTCATCAAAACGGCTGAAATTTTCATTGATCTACGTACGAAACTGATCTTACTATACAACTGATCGTACAGCACATCGCTACAGGACATCTTACTGTACTAACAGGGTTCGAATTTCTTGCATCATCGTATTGGACGATCTTGCGACGCTACAGTACGAGTATTTGACTGCTTGAATTGATATTTGGTTTTTTTAGCCCTCTATTAAAGCACTTCATAAGACTTGTAAGAGTCTTTTGGCAGCCACTTTGTGTCTTTGTTCTTTTGGAGAAAACTTGAAGAGAGACTTGAAAGGATGAGAAAGGGTGAAGTTTGAGAAAAGAGAAATCTTGGAGGGGGTTTCAAGGGAGTGTGAAGGAGATCACACGGTTCCTCCGGCGAGCTTGCACCTCTAGTTATCTATCGGATTCAAGGTCGTCTTGAAGGAAGTTTTGGGAAGAGAAGATCTCATTGTGTCAAAGGACCCGGCTCCTCCGCCGCCCACCGGGAAGTGAAGTGATTGTGTAAGGGCTCTCCGCCTAGCTGTGGGAGCTAAAGGAGAATCACTAAAGGTTTAGTGTAATACTTCGGAGGTGCCTCTGGAGTGGACGTAGTTCATGTTTTGACCAACCACTATAAAAAATCTTGGTGTGTCTTTCCTTATATTTTTCGCACTTAGTTTTTGCATTTATTTTTATTGTGGTATGCGTGGATGAATTTGATTTATATATCTTTTTATTTGTGAATGAAATTCGTTACTCATAAAGTCTATATAAAAATATTTCTTTCATTAAAAGGAAGTTTTTTAATCATCGAATTCACCCCCTCTTGGCGCATCTTAGTAATTTCAATTGGTATCTAGCATTTCAAATTGGTCTCAGACGGTTTCAAAAAATAGTGTTTTAGAAAACCCTTGAAAAAATCGATCATGGCACATTTTGGAAATTCGATAACATTGCAGAAATTGTAATCACCACGACCACCTTTATTGAAAATATTTCTTTTTAATTTTTGGAAAATTCGTCATGTCAACATTTTTGCAAATTGATTATCGAATGTGGAATATGATTCAAACTGGCTATGTACCTTCACTATATATATAGAGTAAAAAATTAATATTCCTTACTAATGAGTAGAATAGAACTATCAATGCACAACATTAAAATGCTAAATGTTTGAATTGTTTTCTTGTGCATTAAAATTCTGACGATTGCATGAGAATTCTCACAAGTTACTTACTGGTATAAAATTCTGGATAGATTATTTGCATTTCGTATGAAGTTACTATGTGAGTTCAAACAGTCTAAATTTGAATATTCTAATTGCTGATTATGAACTTCAGCATGAAACCATATGAAGCACTTATCTTAGACTGTTTACTAGATTTTAATCCAAATTGTGATGTCATATGCATGATTTAGTAGAGGAACTTTCAAAATGTTTGTAAATGAGTAAAATTACGTTCTTTACTTGATAAATTTGATGCCAAATCACAGCTATATATGAATCAAAAAGAATTTTGAATACTTATTCTATAGATAATTCTTAATCGGCTCACTCATTGCCTACGAGCAAAGTGTGAGTCAAAGATTTTTGGATCAGTACGAAAGACTATTGTTGTAAAGCCAAACACACAGATGAAATGGCTTAGTAGATGATGAAAGAAAGGAGATATCATAAAGTTATAACAAATAAATTTTGAAGGTCTATTGAAGCATCAAGCAATGAAACATCAACAAAAGTCAGAGTTAAACGCGTAAAATTGTTAAAAATGCTAAGTTTCTTCTGACATAATTTGCTGGGTATAGGAAACCGAGGACATTTGAAGCATTGAATGCGCCCCAACTTAAAAACTCTTCCTGCAAAAGGAAAAGAGCTAAAAAACAAAGACGTTTGAAATATGGTGGGAAACGATAAAAAGCAAAAAGTCTCATGGCAGGACCTATTTCTGAATCATCAGAACATCACAAATATGAGGTATAAGTATGTTAAGTTTGTTTGTGTGTTTTGTTTATGTTTTTGTATGTTTTTTTTCTCTTCTTTTTTGTATGTTAAAAACTTTTTTTTTAATTGTAATTTTTGTTTCGTTATTATGTTGTATTTTATATTTATTTTATCTCTTCTTTTTGATAATGTCAAAGGGGGAGAAAGTTTTGTAGTTTATTTATTTGTTTAATTTTTTTAATGATAATTTAGTTAAAAAATGATTAAAAAAAAAGAAAAAAAAAAAGCTTTCCCCTAATTTTTAAATAATTCTTTTACTGAGGGGAGTTTAGGAGAAAAATTTTTTAATTTGCAAAGTCAACCAATATTATTTGACATCATCAAAAAGGGGGAGATTTTAAACTCGTGCTTCCGAGTTTATGATTTTGATATAACAAATAATATTTATTAATCTTTATTCTTCCTAGCTATTTGCAGTGCATCATGTCTTTCTATGTTGACTCAAATTTAAGTACATCATTGCACCACTTAAAGATCAAGGCTCAAATTGCATAGAATTGGTCGTAGTTAAATGAGTCTGTAATTTTCATTTATTGAGTCAATTCTTTTTTGTAATATGTATGTTAGTTGTTGATCATGCAACAAACAGAGGAAGTAAAAAGATTATAAATATTTTAACTTTTATTTTCCATCGTATTGTATGATATATTTCTGTACGTACGATCTTGGTTGTAACAGAAATAAATTAAAAATATTTATAATCAGTTTTTTTACTCCCTCTGTGTTGTCTGCATGATTCAACAAACAATATACAATCATTACAAGAATTGACTTCAAATAAATTTGAAAATTACAGACTCATTAATACGACAATTCTATTGCAATCTTGAGCCCTGAATCTTTTAAGAATGGTCATGATGTACCTTAAATATTAGTTCAACATAGAAAGGACATATGCACTGCAAATTACTAGGAGAATAAAAGATAATAAATATTATTTGTTATCAATCAAAATCTATCATAAACTCGAAGCACGAGTTGTTAACAATCTCCCCCTTTTGTGATGATGTCAAATAATATGTTTGACTTTGCAAATTTTAAAAAAATTTCTTCCTAAACTCCCCCCAGTAAAAGAATCTATATTAAAAAATTAGGGAAAGACTTTTTTTTCTTTTTCTTTTTTTTTTTTAATTCTTTTTTTTGAAACTAAATATCATAAAAAAAATTTAAACAAATACAATAACTTACAAAACTTCTCCCCTTTGACATTATCAAAAAAGAAGAGATAAAAAAATATAAAATAACAAATAATAACGAAACAAAAAATATACAATTAAAAAAAAGTTAAAACATCCAAACAGAGAAAAAAAACATACAAATACACAATAAACAAAACACACAACAAAACCTTAACTAACTATATACCTCATCATCTTGCTGATGTTCTGATGATTCAAGTGGAAAAAACTAGGTCTGCCCATGAGACTTTTTTGCTTTTTATGTTTTCCCTCAATATTTCAAACAGTTTGTTTTTACTCTTTTCCTTTGAGGAAGAGTTTTAAGTTGGGGATTCATGCTTCAAATGTCCCGGTTTCCTTATACCCAAAGCAAAATTTATGTCAGAAGAAAACTTAGGCATTTTTACTATATTTTTTACCTTTTACTATGCTTTGTTGATGTTCATGCTTGTGCTTCAATAGACTTTTCAAATTTATTTGTTACCAATGATATCTCCTTTCTTTCATCATCTACTAAAGCCATATTCATCTGTGTGTTTGGCTTTAACAACAATAGTCTTCTTCGTCACCTGTCATCCAAAAATCTTTGACTCACCACTGGTGCTCAGTAGGAAATGGTGTACGGCCGATTAGATATCTTATAGAATAAGTATTCAAATTGATTGGATTCATATATAGCTGTGACTTTGGCATCAAATTTATCAAGTAAAAAACGTAAAATTGTTTACTTAACTTTTTCAACATTGAAAGTTCTTCTACCTAAACATGCCAATGACATCAACAATTTGGATATAAATCTACGTAAACATCGTTCTAAATTTATGTTCGATATGGCTTTCATCTGAAAAGTTCATAATGCACACATAGAATATTCAATTTAGACTGTAATTGACTCACTAGTACCTTCATACGAAAAATGCATAATCTATCCCAAATTTCTTTCCCAGTAGTACTTGTAAGAGATTCTCATGCAATTCGGCAGAATTTAGCACAGAAAAAAACAATTCAAACATTTAGCATTTAGTTGTGCATTGACTAGTTCTATTCTACTCCATTCAGTAAAAGGAATATAATTTTTACTCTATATAATAATACGTGAAGGTACAAAATAAGCCAGTTTGAATCATTTCCACATTCGATAATCAATTTGCAAAAAATGTGACATCGCGAATTTCCAAAAATTAAAAAATATATTTTTCAAATTAAAGGGTGTCGTTGATACAATAGGCCTTCTGCAATGTTTACGATTTCCAAAATTGTGCCATGATCGATTTTTTCAAGTTTTCTAAAACACTATTTTTGAAACCCGCTCTGATACCAATTGAAAATTGCTAGATACCAATTGAATATTTACTAGATGCGCCAAGAGGGGGTGAATTCGTTATGATTAAAAACTTCTTTTAATGAAAAGAAAATCTTTTTATGATTTATGCGGAAGCGAATTTAATTCATAATAAAAAAATATATAATCAAATTCATCCACGCAATTAACCACAATAAAAATAAATGCAAAAAAAGTGCCAGGAAAATAAAGGAAAAGAACACACCAAGATTTTTTATAGTTTCGGTCAAACCATGACCTACGTCCACTTCCCAGAGGCACCCTCCGAGTATTACACTAAACCTTTAGTGATTCTCCTTTAGCTCCCACAGCTAGGCGGAGAAGCCCTTACACAATCACTTCCACCTTCCCCGGTTGCGGCGGAGGGAGCCGGCGTCCTTTGACACCAATGAGATCCTTCTCTTCCCAAAACTTCCTTCAAGACGAACCTTGAATCCATTGGTACTGAGTACAAGCTCGCCGGAGCAACCGTGTGATCTCCTTTCACACTCCCTTAAACCCCTCC
This sequence comes from Dendrobium catenatum, assembly GCF_001605985.2. Taxonomy (NCBI): domain Eukaryota; kingdom Viridiplantae; phylum Streptophyta; class Magnoliopsida; order Asparagales; family Orchidaceae; genus Dendrobium; species Dendrobium catenatum. The sequence continues at coordinate 76,427 of NW_021319354.1, read as the reverse complement.
AAGGATCTTCTCCTTTTCTCAAACTTCACCCTTTCCTCACTCCCTTTCAAGTCCTCTCTTCAAGTTTTCTCCAAAAGAACAAAACACATGAGCTGCCAAAAGACTCTTACAAAGTCTTATGAGAGTGCTTAAATAGAGGGCTAAAAGAAAACCCTAAAAATACTCAATTCAGCCGTTCAAATATCGTACTGTTACGATCGCAAGATCGTCCAATACGATGTGCCAGAAATTGACCTGTTAGTACAGTACGATGTCGCTGTAACGATGTGCTGTACGATCCAGTTCGTTTATAGTAAGATCCAGTTCGTTCCTATACGATCCAAATGACAAATTTCAGCCGTTTTGATTGAATAATCTCAGGATTAACTTAGGCAATATTTTAAACATTGTACAGTACGATTATGATCATACAGTACGATTTATACAACCTTTTCAAATTCAAATTTTGCTCTAATTTAATGGACGAGCGGGGCTTTCTAATTATAAACATCGTACTGTACGATATAGTTATATTCAAAAATAATTTTTCCAGGAAAAATAAAATATTTTAATTTATTTCTGCTTACACCAGATCGTTACAGCACGAAATAAATTCGTACAGTACGATGAACATGAAATAGTTAAAATATTTATATCATTTTTTTTCTCCCTTCTGTTTGTGTGCATGATCAACAAACTAACATACATCATTATAAGACTTGACTCAATAAATGAAAATTACAGACTCATTTAATACGACCAATTCTATTGAATCTTTAAAGAATGGTGCATGATGTACCTGAAATATTAGTCAACATAGAAAGACATATGCACTGCAAATACTAGGAGAAATAAAAGATTAATAAATTATTATTTGTTATTCATCAAAATCATAAACTCGAAGCCCGAGTTGTAACAAGTGGTAGGTGATGATTGACATAGACAATTTCTAATCATCCCAAGAATCATCCTATATGAATAGAAGAAAGTTAATAGATCATATTGGCATGATCTTTGCGATTGAAATATATGATGTGTTAAAAAAGTTGAACAGTTTCATCATGAATAATTGTTTACATCTTATTAGATGGCTCAAGTATTGAACTGATGTTACTATATTATAAAAACAGTGATGGCCAACTGAATTTTAAGTGTTCTTAAAGCTAATACTTAAGCAATATTTTAAAGAATCTCTAAGAAAATAGAGATTGTCTGACTACTGAAGTTACTCTGAGAAAGAAGCTTTTGAGAGAAATCTAGGGTTTAAGAGGAAATAAGAGAGTAAAGGTTGAGCCTGAGGGAGAATTACTCTGAGGGGATCACACAGTTGCTCCGGGCTAGCTACACTTTGATCGTCCTTTAGTCTTCTGAGTTCTTGAATGCTCTCTTAGGAGAGAGGATTCTAAGTTAATTCCTTAGTGTACTCTTCCTTATATGGAGGGATATAAAATGATTGGAGGTTTCTTCTACCTTTGAAAGGATTTTAGTTCCTAACCATCTCCAGAAGAAAAAGGATTTGGGGTTCCCTGCCTTCTCCACGAGGGAGAAAAATGTTTTCAAGGTTTCATTGTCATCACCAAGGAGTGACACAGCTTCTAGAATTCTACCACATCATGTTTTATGAAAGTGAGTCTCTGTAAAGCCATCTCCATCTTATTGTGAGAGTATAAGAGAGTCACTTTTTTAGTTGAATTACCGAAACAACAGACTACAGTGGACTGAACAATGGTCAAGGTTGATTGAACAACTTTAAATTTTTGCGTCATGCTTTATTATTTTTGGCATTTACTTTTCTCACTTAATTTCTATGACAATTGCATGGTGAAAATCTGATATTTAACTATTTATTATTTCAATTTTAATTTCAACATTCATTATTTGAAATTTTATTTTAAATTTCTAGCTTCCACATTAGGTGATCAATCTATTGTTTCCAATGTTTTTAAAAAAATTCACAAAAAGAATAGATTTCTTGCTTAATGATTTTTAAAATTACCAATTCACCCTCTTGGTGCTCCTCAGGCTATTTCTATGAGATTTAATAACCTCCTTCAAACATTCAAACTAACCATCAATATTAGGTTTAAGAGAATTATAAAGGGGGTTTAAACCAATAAACCAACTTAGGCTCATTATAAACTAACTTAGGGATCATTATAAAAATCTCATAACCCGAATTAACCATGTTCAAAGAGCCCTTGGTAAAAATACTAATATCATTAGCAAATCATAAATGAGAGATAGGAAAATAATCCATAGTTCATAATTAATATTATTTGTGGTTTAAAAAAAGTGTAGCAAGCCTCTAAATAAAAATACATTGTATGAATAATAAAAAGGGCGAGAGAGAGTAGGATCACCTTGTTTTAAATCTTAGAAAATTTAAAAAACTATTGCTTTACCCATTAACAATAATAAAAAAAAAGAACATTTCAAAGCAAATTTGAAAATAAATACAAATAAAGAAACAATCCAATTTGATGTTATTATAGGATTTGTCAATATCTAATTTCAAAAAATAATGTTTCCTCTCTTACCCCAATATCTAAGGTCTTGCAATTACTCTTAGAGCAAGTAAGATGTTATCAAAAATACCCTTCCCTTGACAAAGCTAGTTTTGTTAGGAGAAATAATTTTTGGAATTAAAGGAGTTAAATGGTTCATTACAATGTTAGAAATCAACTTACTAAAAAAATAAAAAGACTAATAGGCCAAAGATCATCCCAAATAGTAATGGCAATCTTATTGGGAATAGGCACAATGGAAGTGAAAGAAAATTATAATTTTAGGAATAATGTTCACTAACAAAGTAATCAAAAAACAACCAACATATAAATCAAAAAATTAAAATGTCCTAAGAAGTTTTGAAAAAAAAAAATAGCTAGTAAAAACTATCCGACCCTACTAGAGAGTTAGAATTCATAGCTTAACACACTCTCCTTAATTTCTAGCAAGGTAAGAAATTTATAAGAGAGATCTTATCATCCATATTAATTGATATTTGGAATACAATTAGGATATCAATAGAAAAAGGATTAAATTTTTTTTAAACAAATGTTTTAAATGATATAACACATAATTTAGCAATTTCCCTCACATCCTCAATATGGGAACCATTAAGGAAGAGAAATTTTATGAAAGAAATTTTTTAGCTCTATTCTTTTTTACAAGGGCATGAAATTTTACTTTGTGTTGTTGTTCCCCATATAGTGAGCATGCTTGGAAGGTACTTTTTTCTCAAAAAAAAAAAAAAAAATAAAAATCCTCTCTAAGATTGTGTATTGAAAAGGAAAGGTTTGGCATTTTAAAGAAGCCTAAACTCTCATCAGAGGGATGAAGTACAATGTGATCAATAAATTTAATTTTAACATCAACATCCAAAAATTAGTGGAAAATATATTTTGAAAGCATTCTTATTCTACTAATTAATTTTATATTTTTAATTTTTATGTTTGAACTCACAATATAATGATTCATATAGTAGAGATGTCTGGATGTAGAGAAGCCATACCGACTTATATTGGGACATTGTCAAGAGTTAATTCTCTAATAACAACATATTTTATATCTAAAGCAAGGAGTAGGACTAACCTTGTGTAATCATAATATCAATTAAGGATAAGGATAAAGCCAGAGAAGGTTCTACTTAGCTGCACTCCACAAATGAGGGTAATAATTTAAAAATGAATCCAACAATTGTTACAAAGCACACAATCCAAATGTTTGCCACCATTACCATTATTCCAAGTAAAATAATAAGCCACTATAAATAAGTTATCAAAAATTGAAATCCCAAATCATATTGTTGAAATCCTCCACAGATTTGATAAACAGGTTAGAAACTCCAAGTCTTTTAGGTAGGATAGTAGTGTTAAAATCATCACCAACCAACCATGACAAACTAATTAAACCATGAAAATTAGTAATTATTCCCAAAAAAGCCTTTCTAATAATACAAGAAAAAGAAGCATACACATAAGAGATATAGCATTAGAACTATATAAATCAATATTGCAATTAATGGACTTGAGAGAAATCACCAACCAAATTCAATATTAGCTAGATTCTTTTTGTCAATAAACACAAATTTGTATAAAGATAAGGCAACAACATGATTGAAAACCCAAAAACTAGCAGTGTTATCCCAACATATATAGAAGAAAATAAATGGTTTAATAAAAAGCTAAAATATTAAACATTATGGATATTTTTTTTTTTTAAATTGCCAGAACTTTGGCATTTAAGAGGGAAAAAGTAAAACTAATTACACTTGAAAAGAATGAAAAGCATCACATTCCTCCTTTGATAGCAAATAAAAGCAAGAAGCGAATGCTACTAAAAAGAAAAGCTATCAAAAGAAAAAAATCCTAGTACTAGCCATGGTAGCCACAAAGGTTAGCTACCTATTTTAACAATTTCTACTAACATATTAAAAGCCACTTATGAAAAAGTCATTGACAAAAAAGAACTCCTCCAAAGCCAACTATCCACAATTTGATTATTCTTCTTGAATGAAGCTTGAATGGACTTAATAACCATGAGATTATCACTCTGCAATAATCCACCCCCTTTGTACTCAAGCAATTCCAACTTTTAAATAATCTTTGACCGAGAGAACAGCCCTCACCATCTCAAGTTTTGTTAATGTCCCAATCGAATCCTCTTTTCTCCAAAAGCAAGAATTAAACCTTCCTTTATGATCTCTAAAAATCCCCCCCACTACCAGGCACAATGAGATCTGAACAGTGAAGCCATCAAGTTGATCTCATCCAATCTTTCGGAGGAGGGCACCAAGACTCATGAGACTCCCAAAGAGATTGGTTCCCCAGTTGAAAGATAAACTAATTTTAGTACAGCCAAACGCCAGAGCATTGAAGCCGTCACAGAAGAAGGTAACGCTGATTTACCATTGCTTCACACAATTTTTCTATTTCTCCAATTTTAAGTACACAACAATCAGTAAATTCTTACCATGCCAAGCGCTGACGGTTTGACAATCTCCTCAAGCTCTTATGACAGCTGTTGATTATTGAAAAAACCGGAAATACCATGCCCCAACTTTGTATCTATTTTATAACAAATCCAGCAAGGTAATTTGCAAATTTACTTTCAATAATATGCTCATAGCCTTTCAAGTCATTACAGTCCCCTCACACAGTTTATCCAATCCAATTCTTCCTGGTAATGTAGAAAACAATCTTGTGTGGGAAAAATAGCTTGACTTCCCCAAGCCTTCCACAGAAAATTTCAAATCTTCTTGTTGAGTTTAAGCTAAACATCCAAGTGAAGTAGTCCTCATATTCAAAATTATTATTGTGCACTCAGCTATATTCAAACGACATGGCCGAAATTGACTTACCGACATCTTTCCAAAGCAATTCTCTACGCGTCATCCATCCCAGTGCAATCTGGATATTGCTGTATAAACATAATGAAATCTCATGGAAAAATTCTGTAAGCAAAAGAATAGTTCCATTGTCCCTCATCATGATTAATAGATGAACCTTCATATACATCCCTTCCAAAGCCCACAACAATCTACCAAAGTTGGCCCACTTGTTGATGCTCATATCCAACACCCAAACATCATTGAGGGATATTATATTATACCATTACCTACAAGCCCCATTAGTAATATTTTGCAGTTGTCTTCCCCCATCCGAAAGATTCCATAGCATTTTGAAGAGTGCCCTTTCTTTTGTTTGCTCCACTCCTCAAATCGTTCCCATATTGTGTTTGATAAACTCTGAAACAGAGAGATCCATTTTTTCTGATAGAAATCCAAGCTAACTTAGATCTCAAAGAATCACACGTAGCAAAGGAGATTGAAGACCCAGCCTCCCAAACCTTCCGCTTTACATATTTCTTTCCCAAGCCACATTTAATTAACTATACTCCCCACTCGATTTTGCCAAAGAAACTTTTCTACAAAAGCTTCAACTCGGAAGCCCGAGTTGTAACAAGTGGTAGGTGATGATTGACATAGACAATTTCTAATCATCCCAAGAATCATCCTATATGAATAGAAGAAAGTTAATAGATCATATTGGATGATCTTTGGATTGAAATATATGATGTGTTAAAAAAGTTGAACAGTTCATCTGAATAATTGTTTACATCTTATTAGATGGCTCAAGTATTGAATTGATTGTACTATATTATAAAAACAGTGATGGCCAACTTGAATTTTAAGGGTTTCTTAAAGCCTAATACTTAAGCAATATTTTAAAGAATCTCTAAGAACAATAGAGGATTGTCTGACTATTGAAGTTACTCTGAGAAAGAAGCTTTTGAGAGAAATCTAGGGTTTAAGAGGAAATAGAGAGTAAGGTTGAGCCTGAGGGAGAATTACTCTGAGGGGATCACACAGTTGCTCCGGGCTAGCTACACCTTTGATCGTCCTTTAGTCTTCTTGAGTTCTTGAATGCTCTCTTAGGAGAGAGGATTCTAAGTTAATTCCTTAGTGTACTCTTCCTTATATGGAAGGGATAAAATGGATTGGAGGTTCTCTACCTTTGAAAGGATTTTAGTTCCTAACCATCTCCAGAAGAAAAAGGATTTGGGGTTCCCTGCCTTCTCCACGAGGGAGAAAAATGTTTCAAGGTTCATTGTCATCACCAAGGGAGTGACACAGCTTCTAGAATTCTACCACATCATGTTTTATGAAAGTGAGTCTGTAAAGCCATCTCCATCTTATTGTGAGAGTATAAGGAGAGTCACTTTTTTAGTTGAATTACCGAAACAACAGACTCAGTGGACTGAACAATGGTCAAGGTTGATTGAACAACTTTAAAATTTTTGGTATGCTTTATTATTTTTGGCATTTTACTTTTCTCACTTAATTTCTATGACAATTGCATGGTGAAAATCTGATATTACTATTTTATTATTTCAATTTTAATTTCAACATCATTATTGAATTTTTTATTAAATTTCTAGCTTCCACATTAGGTGATCAATCTATTTGTTCCAATGTTTTAAAAAATTCACAAAAAGAATAGATTTCTTGCTTATGATTTTTAAAATTACCAATTCACCCTCTTGGTGCTCCTCAGGCTAGTTCTATGAGATTTAATAACCTCCTCAAACATTCAAACTAAACCATCAATATTAGGTTTAAGAGAATTATAAGGGGGGTTTAAACCAATAAACCAACTTAGGCTCATTATAAACTAACTTAGGATCATTATAAAAATCTCATAACCCGATTAACCATGTTCAAAGAGCCCTTGGTAAAAATACTAATATCATTAGCAAATCATAAATGAGAGATAGGAAAATAATCCATAGTTCTATAATTAATATTATTGTGGTTTTAAAAAAGTGTAGCAAGGCCTCTAAATAAATACATTGTATGAATAATAAAAAGGGCGAGAGAGATAGGATCACCTTGTTTTAAATCTTGAGAAAATTTAAAAAACTATTGCTTTTACCATTAACAATAATAAAAAAAAGAACATTCAAAGCAAATTTGAAAATTTAAATACAATAAAGAACAATCCAATTGATGTTATTATAGGATTTGTCAATATCTAATTTCAAAATAATGTTTCCTCCTCTTACCCCAATATCAAGGTCTTGCAATTACTCTTGAGCAAGTAAGATGTTATCAAAAATAACCCTTCCCTTGACAAAGCTAGTTTTGTTAGGAGAAATAATTTTTGGAATTAAAGGAGTTAAATGGTTCATTACAATGTTAGAAATCAACTTACTAAAAAAATAAAAAAGACTAATAGGCCAAAGATCATCCCAAATAGTAATGGCAATCTTATTGGGAATAGGCACAATGGAAGTGAAAGAAAATAATTTAGGAATAATTTCACTAACAAAGTAATCAAAACAACACCATATAAATCAAAAATTAAAATGTCCTAAGAAGTTTGAAAAAAACATAGTTAGTAAAACTATCCGACCCTACTAGAGAGTTAGAATTCATAGCTTAAACACTCTCCTTAATTTCTAGCAAGGTAAGAAATTTGATAAGAGAGATCTTATCATCCATATTAATGATATTTGGAATACAATTAGGATTATCAATAGAAAAAGGATTAAAGTTTTTTTTAAACAAATGTTTTAAATGATATAACACATAATTAGCAATTTCCCTCACATCCTCAATATGGGAACCATAAGGAAGAGAAATTTTATGAAAGAAATTTTTTAGCTCTATTCTTTTTTACAAGGGCATGAAATTACTTTGTGTTGTTGTCCCATATAGTGAGATGCTTGGAAGGTACTTTTTTCTCAAAAAAAAAAAAAAAAAATCCTCCTAAGATTGTATTGAAAAGGAAAGGTTTGGCATTTTAAAGAAGCCTAAACTCTCATCAGAGGGATGAAGTTGACAATTGTGATCAATAAATTTAATTTTAACATCAACATCCAAAATATTAGTGAAAATATATTTGAAAGCATTCTTATTCTACTAATTAATTTTATATTTTAATTTTTATGTTTGAACCACAATATAATGATTCATATAGTAGAGATGTCTGGATGTAGAGAAGCATACCACTTATATTGGACCATGTTCAAGAGTTAATTCTCTAATAACAACATATTTTGATATCTAAAGCAAGGAGTAGGACTAACCTTGTGTATCATAATATCAATAAGTAGAGGATAATGGCCAGAGAAGGTTCTACTTAGCTGCTCCACAAATGAGGTATAATAAAAATGAATCCAACAATTGTTACAAAGCACACAATCCAAATGTTGCCACCAATTACCATTATTCCAAGTAAAATAATAGCCACTATAAATAATGTTATCAAAATTGAAATCCCAAATCATATTGTTGAAATCCTCCACAGATTGATAAACAGGGTTAGAAACTCCAAGTCTTTTAGTAGGATTAGAAATAGTGTTAAAATCATCACCAACCAACCATGACAAACTAATTAAACCATGAAAATTAGTAAGTTATTCCCAAAAAGCCTTTCTAATAATACAAGAAAAAGAAGCATACACATAAGAAATATAGCATTAGAACTATATAAAATCAATATTGCAATTAATGACTTGAGAGAAATCACCAACAAATTCAATATTAGCTAGATCTTTTTCGTAAAACACAAATTTTATTAAAAGAATAGGCAACAACATGATTGAAACCCAAAAACCTAGCAGTGTTATCCAACATAATAGAAGAAATAAATGGTTTAATAAAAAGTAAAATATAAACATTATGGATATTTTTTTTTTTTTGAAGATTGTAGAACTTGCATTAAGAGGGAAAAGTAAAACTAATTACACTTGAAAAGAATGAAAAAGCTCACCATTAATCCTTAAGATAGCAAATTAAAGCAGGAAGGAATGCTACTAAAAGAAAAGCTATCAAAGAAAAAATCCTAGTACTACCATGGTAGCACAAAGGTTAGCTACCTTATTACAATTCTACTAACATGATTAAAAGTCCACTTTTATGAATGTCATTGACAAAAAGAATCTCCTCCAAAGGCCAACTATCCACAATTTGATTTATTCTTCTTGAATGAACGCTTGAATGGATCATAATAAGCATTGAAGATATCACTCTCAAATAATCACCCTTTGTACTCAAGCATCCAAACTATTAATATAATCTTTGACCGAGAGAACAGCCTCCATCTCAAGTTGTTTATGTCCCAAATGAATCCTCTTTTCTCCAAAAAGCAAGGAATAACTCCTTTATGATCTCTAAAAATCCCCCACTCCAGCACAATGAGAATCTGACAGTGAAGGCATCAATGTTGATCTTCATCAATCTTTCGGAGGAGGGCACCAAAGACTCATGAGACTCACCCAAAGGAGATTGGGTTCCCCAGTTTTTGAAAGATAAGGACTAATTTTAGTACTAGCCACGGCCAGAGCATTTGAAGCCGTCACAGAGAAGGTAACGTGATTTACCATCGCTTCAACAATTTCCTATTCTCAATTTAAGTTACACAACAATGCAGTTAAATTCTTTACCATGCCAGGCTGCGTTTTGACAATCTCCTCAGCTCCTCCTAGACAGCTGTTGATATTTTGAAAACCGGAATACAATGCCCCAACTTTGTATCTTATTTTATAACATCAGCAGGTAAATAATTGCAATTTTAACATAAAAAATATGCTCATAGCTTTTCAATGTCTTACATCCCCTCACACAGTTTTTATCTCAATCCATTCTTCCGTAAAATGTAGAAAACATCTGTGTGGGAAATGCTTGACTTTCCAAAGCTCCACCAGAAATTTAATCTTCTTGTTTAGTTTTAAAGCTTAAACATCCAAGTGAAAGTAGTCTCATATTCAAAATTATATTTGCACTTAGCTTATATTAACGACTGGCGAAATTGACTTTAACCCGACATTCTTCGCAAAGCAATTCCTACGGTCATCCATCCCAGTGGCAAATCTGGAAATATTGCTGATGTATAACATAATGAAATCTGCAATGGAAAAATCTGTAAGCCAAGAATAGTTCCATTGTCCCTCATCAATATAATAGAGACTTACTATACATCCTTCCAAAGCACCAATCTACAAAGTTGGCCACTTGTTGATGCTCATATGCCAACACCCAAACATCATTGAGGATATTTATATTATTACCAATTACTACAGCCCATCTAGTATATTTTGCAGTTGTCTTCCCCCATCACCGAAAGGATTTTTCCAAGCTTTGAAGTGCCTTTCTTTTGTGGCTTCCCACTCCTCAATCTTCACCATATTTGTGTTTGAATAACTCTGAAACAGAGAGATCCATTTTTCTGATAGAAATCCCAAGCTAACTTAGATCTCAAAGAATCAACACGTAGCAAAGGAGATTTGAAGACCCAGTCCTCAAAACTTCTTGGTTTAATATTTCTTCCCAAAGCCACATAATGTAAACTATACTTTCCCCCCCCCCCCCAACCCCTCGGATTTTTTTGCCCCCAAAAAGAAAAACTTTTTTCCCCCCTACAAAGCTT
>NW_021319354.1:4921-65417 GCF_001605985.2 Dendrobium catenatum | reverse complement strand
CCTCTTGGCGCATCTAGTAATTTCAATTGGTATCTAGTAATTTCACTACTCTCATCGTATAGTGCAGTTAGTTTATTTCTAGTTGGTTATCTAGTATGATTTGCATATCATATAATATGATTAGTTCAAAAATCATAATTTTATTTGGTACGATCTTTTAGATGACCAAATTTTTTGTTTGCCAATCATATGGTATGATCAAGATCATAAAATATGATATGAAATTATTAAAAATTTTCTATGATCTATTAACATTCTTCTATTCATATAGGATGATTCTTGGGATGATTAGAAACTGTCTATGTCAATCATCACTTACTACTCTCATCGTATAGTGAAGTTAGTTTATTTCTAGTTGGTTATCTAGTATGATTTGCATATCATATAATATCGTTAGTTCAAAAATCATAATTTTATTTGGTACGATCTTTTGGATGACCAAATATTTTGTTTGCCAATCATACGGTATGATCAAGATCATAAAACATGATATGAAATTATTAATTAAGACATGATTTGATTGACTAATTATGGGGGTTTATTTAAGTTAGATTTCAAATTTCCATATAATCCTATAAGATCAAAAATGAGATTCTAAATATCTTGATTAATTTTTCGTAGTTGCTGGGTTTTTAGATAATAAAAAATTATAGAAAATGATCCAAAATAATATAGGATGATTAGTTCATCGAAACCAATTATTCAATTAGTCATTAAGCCCATTCTTTTTATAACAAATCATATAGTAAAATTGTAAGTCGTACAATATGATTAGTACAAAAAATTTAACTTTTAAATTTTCTTGCTCCACCTTTGTGTGCATGGCCAACTAACTGCATACTAAAAGTTTGTTAGGAATATTAAGCCCTTATGAACTAGTCCAAAGGCTAACCAAGAGGGGGTGAAAAAGTTCTTTAACTAAAAGAAAAATCTTTTTATATCTTGCAACTAAAATGAATTAAAACAATAATTAAAAGATTCATCAGAGATTTCACCCAAGCAATTAATCACAGTAAAAATAAAGTGCAGAAAATAATAAGAAAGAACACGCCAGATTTATAGTGGTTTGGTCCAACCTGACCTATATCCAATCCTCGGAGGCACCTTCCGAGTATTGCACTAAACCTTTGGTGTCTCTCCTTTAGCCCCCACATCCAGGTGAAGAAGCCCTTACAAAATCACTTCCATCTTCCCCGATGCGACGGAGTAGTTGGGTCCTTTGACCCTAAAGAGATCTTCTTCTTCCCAAAACTTCCCTCAAGATGACCTTGAATCTGATGGTACTAAGGTGTAAGCTTGTCGGAGTAACCTTGTGAACCCCCCTTCACACTCCATTGAAACACCCTCCCAGGATCTTCTCCCTCTCTCAAACTCCACCCTTTCCTCTCTCCCTTTCAAGTTTCTTGAGAGGGACGAAGCTTCAATAGCTTCCAAAGACACTTTTAAAGTATTTGACAAAGATTAAATAGAAGAGCTCCAAATTTACTCTTAAAAGCAACAAACTGACATTATCATCCAGGATGATATAAATATCATTCTGTACGATTAGTACATATTTAGCTCAATCAATTAGGATGATTTGGGATGATCATAAGGTTTTTTTTTATATCATCTAGGCTGATAGTATATCATCCTGTATGATTTGTATAAATTATTGAATATCGTCCAGAACATCACCCTGAATGGATGTCTATATGATGTAAAAATAGCTTGATCGAACAGGCCGATCTCACGATTCTACTGGATGATTAGTTAATTCAGTGCATATCATCCAGGGCATCACCCTAAATACATCAAAGCCAATTTTTAATCATCCAGGAATAACTAAGGTTTGTGAATTGATCATCCCGGCCAATCCTGCGATCTTCCAGGATGATATGATCGAGTAATTAAACCTTAATTGCTTTCCTTGATTATAAGATTAATTTTGGCACAATTGTATTATATTGTTCATGATGATATCCTAGACGACATCAAAAAATAATATATTTCTAAATAGATATGGCGGAAAATTCTTTCTGATTTGATCCTATCGTCCTGGCCGATATAAATATCATCCAGGACGATGCGCTTAATTACGGTTGCCTTAACCAAGAGGCCCTAATTAGGGTTTCTATTTTTAACTGATTATCCAGGCTAATTTTCGGATCATCCCGGATGATGTGATTAAAAACAAAAACTCTAAAATAGGTAGAAATTTTCCCAAGTAGGTGTGAGCAAGGTTACAAGCAAGCAAACACCCTTATAGGAAATGACTCAAGGAATAAAAAAATACATCAATAAAAATTACAAATTAAACTTAATCAACCAAATATTGAGTCTTGAAAGGTGCATCATAACCCTGAAAAGTTAGTCAGCACACAAACAAAAATATATTACAAATACAAGTAGACAGTTGAAGTGAGACATAATATTTGTTATCAAGAAAAATATAAACTAAGTTCTAGTTGCAACATTCTCCCCCTTTTTGATGATGAAAAATATTACTAGTTGAATTTGTAAACTTGAAAACTTTTTCTCCTAATCTCCTCCTCACTAGATTAAAAAAATTAAAATAAGGGGAAATATAAATTTTTGTTATTTTTATTTTTTCCCAAATAAAAAATATACAAATACAACACTATGTCACCCCCCTTTAACATTATCAAAAAGAGGAGGGAAAAAAAAAAGATTAAACAATAAAGTGATCCCTGTTCTAGTGAAAAAAAATAAAATATTCTTAAAATGAGAATGTTACATCTTTATTTTGTACAAAAACATAGTAAGGAATGTATTGACACCACATAATCCAAAAAAGGTTACAAATTTAGAAATTGTTAATCCAAGCTTAAGTTCTTTTAAGGGCTCAAAAACTTTTTAATTCAATATCTAAATAAAGGAACAAATTTGAGAAAGAAACACCAATTTTTTCAAAACTCATTTCATAAAATGTAAAAATTGGTGAATAAGGAATCATGATTTTCAAGCTCAAGTACCGAAAATATCAAGGGTTTTTCTTAAGCCTTAAGAAGTTCAAGAAAGGTAAGCTTACTTTTTGTGGACTCATTTTATGCCTCTTTTCAGTTGTTTGGCGCACTTTGTGCATCATTTAATTTTTGTTACACTTTGTGTATCTTTCTCAATTTGGCGTCATTGCGTATCTTTTTATTTGATCTCGTTGGCCACTTTTTTTTCTCAATGAAATATGCTTCCTTTTTCATATTTTAAAAACTAAACAAACCCATTCTACTGACAAAATGTACTACTTGATTAAAAAAAAATATTTTGATTCAACAACTTGCAAAAGATCCCTATGCAATAGAAAAAATGTAGGGAGATAAAAAAATTTCAAGTTTATAATTCAATTTGTAATATGATGAATATTTTGAATCGAAAGTAGAATAACCTATTAAAGAAAAGAGATAGAGAATCAAAATCATGAGTTTCCTTCCTTTGACTATTTTTAGAGAAGTCAACCACAACTTACATAAGAATCCAAGAAAAATAGAAGGTAGGTTTTTTATTTTTAGAAAAATTGATCTTTACAAAAGATTTAGATTTCTAAAATGTATACAAAAAAATAAAAAAAGGTGATATGTTTGTGTTAATCAGAGAGAACTTCACAAAAAGAGAAAGTAAAGACATTTAAAATTTTAACATAACAAAAAAAGAATAAACCCAAAGAAACATACAAAAAATAAACAAAAATACAACAACCAAAAAGCTTGCATGCATAAATAAGTAAACACACAAATACTGATTTAAACATCATCTTGCTCCTTGTCTAGTGATTAAGAAGCTAGGCCTAACCAGGAGATTTATTGCTTTTCATTAATTGCCCTTTTTTAGAATTTGCTTAGCTTTACCCTTTTCTTTAACAGGAAGAGTTCTAAAATTAGGGCACTGATTTTTCATATGTCCATGTTTCCTACATCCAAAGCAATTAACGTCAAAAGAAATCTTAACATTCTTACAATTCTTACATTTATTCTAATTTTATTGATGCTTATGTTTTAATGGGCTTTCCAATTTGCTTATTAAGTCATTTCTCTCATCACCAACCTATAAGCCACTTTTGTTTGAGTCTTCAGCATTTAGTACTATCGTTTCACCTGCATCCAAAAGTCTTTGACCCAAGATTTGCTCGTAGGCAATGAGTGAGCCAATCAAATTATCAATAGAATATTTATTCAAATTTTTTTATTCATAAATAACAACAACTTTGGCATCAAACTTGTCAAGTAGATAATGTAGATTTTTATAAAGTTTGAAAATTCTTTACTTAAAGTATGTAATGTTGTCACAATTTGAATAAACCTAATATACATGTCTAAGATCGTCTCATAAGGTTCATGCAAAATAGTTCATAATCATGTATTAAAGTATTCAATCTAGATTGCTTGATTTCACTAGTGCCTTCATATGTTGAGTGTAAATAATCCCAAATTTCCTTGCCAGTAGTTCACGTGGATACAAACATACAATCTTCATAATTTAAAGCACACAAAAAAAGTTTAATGATTTAGCATTCAATTGAGCATTAATTTGTTCTTTCCTACTCCATTGATTAAAAGAAATATTAGTTTTAATTCCATCTATAATACATGGCGATACAAAAAAAATAAGTTAAAATCATTTGCCACATTCGGTAATCAATTGATTGGAAAAAGGTAGACATGCAAATTTTCAAAAAATCAAAAGTAATATTTTCAAATAGAGGTGGTCGGATGATTGAATAACCTTCTACAATATTACGATTACAAAAATTAGCCATTAATTAAAATTCAAAAGTTTTCAAAAAACTCGATTTTATGAATCCTGCTTTGATACCACTTGAAAGTGCTCTGATACTACTTAAAAGTTTGATAGGGATGTTAAGCCCTTATGAAATAATCACGAGGCTATCCTAGTGGTGGGGTGAATTGGTATTTAAAAATTTCTCAAAAAAAAATGAAAAATTTTTTTAACTCTTGCAAGAAAATGAATTAAATCAATAATAAAAAGATTGATAAGAGATTTCACCAAAGAGTTTAATCACAATAAAAAAAAGTGTGGTAAATAATCAGAAAGAACACACCAGATTATTGGTGGTTCGGTCCAACCTGACCTATATCCACTTCTTAGAGGCACCCTCTAAGTATTGAACTAAACCTTTGGTGTATCTCCTTTAGCCACCATAACTAGGCAGAAAAGCCCTCACAAAATTACTTCCACCTTCTAGTGCGGCGGAGTAGTCGGGTCCTCTGACACAAAAGAGATCTTCTTCTTCCCAAAACTTCCCTCAAGATGAACCTTGAATATGATGGTACTAAGGTGCAAGATTGCTGGAGCAATCATGTGAACCCTCCTCTACACTCCCTTGAAATGCCCTCCAATGATCTTCTCCCTCTCTCAAACTCCACCCTTTCCTCTCTCCCTTTCAAGTTCTGTCTTCAAGTTTCCTCTAGAAGAACAAAGCTTCAATGTCTGCCAAAGACACTTTCAATGTCTTTAATAAAGCATAAATAGAAGAGTTTCAAATTTTCTCTTAAATGAAACAAACTGACATTATCATCCAGGATGATATAAATATCATCCTGTACAAACAATACAAATTTAGCTTAATCAGCCAGGATTATTTGCGACGAACAGAAGGATTTTGTTCATATCGTCGAGGCCGATAGTATATCATCTTGTATGATTAGTATAAATTATTGAATATCATCCAGAATATCTCCCTGAATGGATGTCTAGATGATATAAAAATAACTTGATTGTCCAGGCCGATCTCATAATCGTCCTAGACAATTAGTTCAATTCAGTTTATATCGTCAAGAGTATTACCCTAAATAAATCCAGGCCAATGTTTGTTCATCCAGGAATAACTAAGGTTTGTGAACTGATCATCATAGCCGATCATGCGATGGTCCAGGATGATATGATCGAGCAATCAAACCTTAATTGCTTTCCTTAATTACCATTTTAGTTTAGGCATAATTATAGTGCATCATCCAGGACGATGTCCAAAAATAATAGATACCTAAATAGATCTTGCAGTAGATTCTTTCTGATTTGAACCTGTCATCCCGGCCAATATAAATATCATCTCGGATGATGCTCTTAATTATGGTTGCCTTAATCAGGATGCCCTAATTAGGGTTTATGCTTTTAATTGATCGTCCAAGTAAATTTTGGGATCGTCTCAAATGATGTGATCAAAAATAAAAAAACTTTAAAACAATAAAAAAAATTTGTAAGTGTGTTTGTGTGCAAGGTTACAACCAATTAAACACCCTTACAGGACATGACTCTTCTTTTTTTTAGAGAATGCAAAATTGCATTTAAGAAAAAATCATTTGCTTGAGGGATAAAGACCGACATAGGTGAAATTGACTTACTTTTCAAATATGAAATAACCTCTTTTCCTTTGCCTGTATCAGGTAAAATCATTTGCTTAGAGACAAAACCTCCCTCTCTGATCACCAGAGGAGAGTTTGAAAAACACGAATTGCGGAAAATACTGCGGTTGAATGAAAATCTACCTTTTGAATCCAACTTAGTTGGACGCGCGGCTTTTGGAGATGACAGAGTTACTCTAACCTGGTGTAAAGGCTTTGGTTATGATGAACAAGCCTTTAATAATCAACGAAGGTGGACTGCAAATGAAGAAACAAATGTGGGAAATTGTTGGCAAGCGAAAAGGAATCTTATTGGAAGACAATATGGAGGAAGTGCTGAAGCTGGGTAGTCACAATGTGATTAAGGGAGATAATAAAGTTTCTCCTTCTTCAGTCTTTAAATCTAAGGCTAATTTTGAATCAGATGCTACATATTTGGTATCTAATTGTGGAGGCAAAGAGAATTCTTCAATAAGATTAGTGACTGATTCAATTGTAAATGAAAATTCTGGCAGGAAGTTATTAGTTGCAGCTGAAGACAAAGAGTTAACTGATCCGGAGAAGGTGAGGATATGCAAAAATGGTGAATTGGAAAAATGTGAGAAGATGATTGATGAAATGCTGAAGAGGAGTAATCCAGGTAATCTTCCTAACACCTGGTTAAAAAAAGAAAATATCAAGGTTGCTGGGCTGGATTTCATAAATCCACATCTAGTGATGCAAATACAGTTATGCTGAATGCCAAAAAAAGTTATGGAGAATTCAAAAAAGATAAAAGGATTTGGTGGTGAAGATCTTTGGTAGTAATATCCCTCTTTCTACAATAAGCTTGGAGCTGAGAAGAAAATGGGGTATTTATGGAAAATTTCATCGGTCTGTGCTTGGAAAAGGATGGATCTTATGCTCTTTTACTGAATCAAAATAAACGGAGGCTGTTCTTAACAATGTTCCGTGGTTTGTTAATGGGAACATTGTGGGGATTGAAAGATGGACCCAAAAATTTGATCCAAATTCTCTAAAAGGTCTTTCCGCCCCTATAGGGATCAGATTACTAAATCATCTATTGTATTGTTAGGATGAAATTAACATCTGTCACATAGCTTCCATGGTGGGTGAGCCTTACTTGATTGACAAAAATATGTTCCAGTGGTCCCGGAGAGAATTTGGTAGGGTCTGTGTCCGAATTGATTTGGATGCTAAGCTGTCGACTGGAGTTTGGGTTGAAGGAGGTGGAAACAAATTATTCCAACGAATTGAATACAAGAAGCTACAAAATCTTTGCTTTGAATGCGGGAACATTGGTCATTCTAAGGAAGAATGTTCTTCAGGCTTATTGAAGAGAAAGAGTAAGGTTGTTGAACCAGCTATATCTACTTATATCAATAAGGAGAAAATGGAAAAGATGACAAATAATCAAAATCTAGAACTCCCTGTATTGGTTGCTAAGGAAGATTATGGACCATGGATGTTGGTAAAGTATGGGAAGAAAAAATCATTCAATAACTTGAATAGAAGGCCTATTTCACGGGTGAGTAACAAAAATAATTGGGTGCCTTTGAAGCAGAATGATTTCAAATTATCTGAAGCAAAGAAAGACAATGAAAAGCTCAAAGTGGTGGGTCAAATGATTGAAAGGAATTCTTCAGGCAATCGTGAAGATAATCCTTCCAGTAATCAGGAAACTTTGATAGTTGGGAAGGATGATAATTTCTTCAATTTATTAATTGATCTGGAGGAAGGTGAAATAATTCCCTCTTCAAAAGCAGGTTCTCTTGTAGTAGAGCTTCCCACTTCTGAAGAAAACATTGAAACAATTTTTGCTTGAAAATGTGACAGATAAACAAGAACTGAAAAAGAATTTCAGTGGAAGTAAGAATTCTGAAAATGAAGGGAGAGTTGTGGCTATCCGATCTTCTAAGAAAAAAACTCATAAACAATTGAAAGAATTGGGTCCAATAAATTCTTCTACTAGAAGTAGAAAACTGAAGCTTGAAGGGAAAGGTAATTTGGGGGCTAATCCCCAAAATCTCTCTTAATGTATTCCATTGCTTTTTGGAATTGTAGAGGAGCAAGAAAGAGGAGTGCTTCTCTCTACATTAAGGAATTCGTTAAAAATAATGGAGTAGTTTTTTTGGGTTTGGTTGAAACCAAAATTTTGGATGTTGATAGGAAAGAAATCAATAATATGATTTGTAATAATTGGGACTTCTACTTGGTCCCCTCTTCTGGTTTATCTGGTGGAATTCTAATCCTTTGGCATTCAAGACAAGTTGAATTCACGGTTTGTGATTTTTCTGCTCAAATGGTGATTGGAGATCTTAAAATTTCTAACAACAAAGTGTGGAAAGTGGCTACAATTTATGGTAGTAGGGACGTGCATAAGAGGATTGAACTGTGGGACATGATTGATAGGCATCCCACTGAAGAATTTCCCATGGCAATGGGAGGAGACTTTAACTATTTATTGGACAAAGAAGATAAATCCGGAGGTAGGAGGTTCTCATTCCCTCAAGGTCAAAAGGAGATGAAGGAGTGCTTACTCAACAATGACTTACATGAAGTTGGGTTCATTGTTCCTAAGTTTACTTGATGTAACAATAAATGTGGTGGTGCAAGGTTTCTAGAAAGATTTGATAGGTGTTTCATCAACACCTTTGCTTTATGCTCCCCTTTCTGTTTGGTAGTGAGGCATTTGGCAAGGATTGCCTCGGATCATTGTCCGATAGCATTGCAATTTCAGAACCTCAAAGTTACCTCAACTAGGAAGATCAAGTTTGAAAATACGTGGGCATCCTATCAAGCTTAATTTTCTATTGTAAGGAAGGAATGGAATAAAAACTATCAAGGCAATTGCTCTCAAGTGCTTAATAAGAAGTTTAAAAATTCTTTGAAATCTTTATTTTTTTGGAGAAAATCTAAGCTTAAGGATTTAAATAAGCTTAAAGATATTCTGATGGATGAGATTATGGAACTCCAACTAAAAGAATCTTCTCTTGGTGCTTTCTCTAAATCGGACAATTGGAGTCTCAAAAATAAGGTGAATGAATTGAATTCAACCATGGAAAGATTAAATTCGTGGTGGAAGCAAAGGGCCAAGATCAAGTGGCTTAAAGAAGGAGATGTAAATTCTAAATTTTTCCACTCTTATGCTTGTGTTAGAAGGAATGCCAACAAAATTATCAAGATTAAAGATGAATATGGGTTGTTAGTGGAAGAACAAGTCGAAATGGAGGAGGTGTTTATGCGGTTTTTTCAAACTAAATGGGTGGCGAGATGTTGCAAGCTAGATGGTTGGCCGGATGTAAGATCATGTCTAAATACTGAAGATCAGAAACTTTTAGGGGTTGAACTGACAATTGAAGAAGTAGAAGAAACTTTGGATCAATTGGGAGACAATGTTGCTCAGGGAAATGATGGAGTCACAAATTCTTTTATCAAGCCGTATTGGGGGATCATTAAATCTGATTTCTGGAAGGCCATCTATCATTTCTTTATCAATGGTGAATTGTTTAAAGAATGGAAGGAAACATTGATATTTCTTATTCCAAAGGTATCTAATCCTATTCTTCCTTCTAACTATAGACCTATTAGTCTTTGTAATACGATCTATAATGTAGCAGCTAAAATTATCTAAAATAGATTAGTTAGGGTCATCCCAAAACTAATCTCCATGGAGCAAATTGCATTCATTAAGGGGAGATCGCTTTCAGATAATGTTTTGGTGGCTCAGGAAATTTTTCATACATTAAGGATCTCCAAGAACTCTAATGGGCTTGTCTCCTTCAAAGTTGATATGAAACAAGCTTATGACTCCATGGCTTGGCCTTTGTTAAGGAAATTGTTGGAGTATTTCAACTTTCCTTCAAAAATTACTAAACTCAATTTGGAATGTGTTGAAAATCCAAAATTTTCTTTAATCCTCAATGGAAATCATTCCAACTAGATTCATGCAAAGAGCGGCTTTAGACAAGGTTGCCCCTTATCTCCAATCCTTTTTATTCTTTGCACTCAAGTTCTCTCAAATACTTTTGTAAATAGCTCTTGTGGCATCAAAATCAATTCGGAGGGGCCTACAGTTTCCCACTTACTATATGCAGATGATGTTATCATGTTTTCTGGAGCAAATAGGAAGAAAGTTAAAAGAGTAAAGGATATATTACTCAAATTTTGTGAATGGACTGGGCTGCGTATAAATCTGTTATGTTGTTTGGTAAACACATGGGAAGGAAGAAGAAAAAATGCATCAAAAGAATCATGGGCTTTAAAATAGTTAAAGAACACAATTATCTTGGATTGAAGATAGGTTTGAGAAGACTAAATATGAGGATTATCAATTTATCATTGATAGTGCATTAAAGAAGTTAAATCTATGGGCAAGTAAGTTACTGTCCTTGGCAGGGAATTTGACTCTAGTAAAATCTGTTTTGCTAGCTTTGCCCGCATTCCATGTATCTCACTCACTGATACCGAAACGTGTTTTAGAAGATCTTGATAAAGCTTGTAAAAAATTCATATGGAGCAAGAATAACGGCAATAGAGGGATGCATTATGTATGTTGGTTTGAAATGTGCAAACCAATTGAAAATGATGGTCGTGGTCTGCATTCCAATTATTTTAAGACAACAACTTTGAGAGAACGGTTGGCTTTGAGATTCATTCAGGAAAAAGATTCTCTGTTAAACAAAGTGATGGCTTCTAAATATGGAGCTAGATTGGATAAGACTGGCAGTAGAATGTGCAGATCTTCATCTTATAGACTGTTGGCTGAGGGACTTAAAATGATAAAGGCTATTGTGAAATGGTCTTTAGTAAATGGAGATTCAGTATATGTATATAAGGATACCTGGATCCTTGATAAAAGCTTAAAAATGTGTCCTACGTTTGTCATTCCACATGATGGTGATTCGGTCTTGGTAAATAAGTTCATTCAGGATGGTAGTTGGAATGTATCATTGTTACTGGAATACTTTGGGAGGGAATTAGTGAAGTTGATTACTCAAATTGCTATCAAACAAGATGAAGAATAAGATCGTATGGAGCTAATACAACAAAAATCTGGCATGTCTATTACTGGGTTATCTTATAAGGCTACGACAGAAGTTTATCAAGAAATTCAATATTGGAAATGGATCAATAGAATAAAACTGAATTCACGTGTGGAGATTTTCTGGTGGATATTGTGTAGAAATGCTTTACCTTCTCTTCAATTCTTATTGCATAGAAGACTATTAAATAATGCTTATTGCCTGAGGGGATACAATGCATGTGAAGATGTGGAACACATTATGTGTGGATGCTTGAAGCTTAAAGAAGTTATCTATCATCTAAATCAACGGGGATTTGGTATTCCACTCATAGATAACTTTGAGCAATGTATTAAGTGGCTGGAGTCTAATTTTAAGATGAAAGGTATGATTATTAACCTTTATTGTAATACAATTTTCTTGACTTGGAAAAGTAGAAACAAATTCATACATGAAGATGTGGAAGAAAGTTCAAGTTATATAGCTTCTAATGCTATTTACCAAGCTTCAATCTCTTTTTGTTTTAATCACTTTAATTTGGGCATTTGGGATGCTAACCAGTCATTAAGACTGTCCAATATTTGGCATCCTCCTCCACCCAAATGGATTAAAGTGAATGTAGATGCTTCCCTACTTTCTTCAAATAAAGCAGGAATTGCAGCAGTTTTTCGAGACTGTAAAGGGAGATTTCTTTATGCATATGGAAGATCTTGCACTCATTGGGACATAGCTCAACTGGAATTGCTAGCAATACATTCCTTAAAAGATGAAATCAAGGATTAGATGTTCAAGTATAACGGCATTATTATTGAAGTGGACAACTCAAATATAATATCTTTTCTACAAAACTCTTAGAAGAAAGGATCGCACATGGATGTTGGTATGGATATTCTTATAAACTTCAATTTTGTTATCTTTAATTGTATAGGGTATGAGAATAAAAAGTTAGCAAACTTATGTGCTAACTATGCTTTATTTAGGAGTTTTAGTTCGGATGATTTTTCTATTAATAAGGTTCCTCCTTCATTATTTAATCTTTTGAAGGAGGAATCATCTTTGTAGGTTCTTTTTATTTCTTATTAATATAGCAAGCTACGGATTTCTTTAAAAAAATAAAAAATAAAAAAGGGTTAATGTTGATTTATGGGCACATTTACAATGTTTTGGTTTACATCACTCCTATATAAATTAATTATAGAGATCAAGTATTGTGTATGAGGTCCTTTAGTAGAAAGATCGATATACTCCACTAAATTCTCCTTAGTGATTTGTATGAGTTTTTGGCAGGTAAAAGAGATCACGATGATGGCTTACATATTGAGCTTATGATTTTTTAAGAATTAGTAGATTAATTCAAAATTAAACAGAAAAGCTAGGGTGAGTTGGAATTGGAGTGTGGTAAAGGTAAAGAGGTCCTTCCCCTCAAAGTAAAAAACAGGATGATTGAACATTCTAGAGGGGGTGATTCGAGCCTCCTTTAATTTATAATATGCATATTCATATCTTTTGGATAGAAAATTATCATGAAAGAGATAAGAGGAGGAGGATCTCCTTGGGTCAGTTGACCATGTTTACTTCCATCGGCCATTAAAGAGTTTAGATTAGAGAAGTTAGGAGTCTGAAGGAAGGACGGGTTGAGTGATTGAAACCTTCGAAAAACTCTCCAATTTATATATTTCTTCAAATGATATAGTATGATTTGATGTCATACAATATGATTAGAGGATTTTAATCTTCTGGATGACTTATTAGATAAGGTGATTAAATCATATAGTAGGATTAGTAACATACTTGACAATCTTAAGGAATTGCATTCATCCTCAGGAGTCATCTGAATGATTTTTGAAAAAAATTATTTTTATAATACAATTAAGTGTTCGTACAGTACCAGTAAATGTTCATACAGTATAAATGATAATTATGATCATATCAATTATATTAAGTTTGTCCTAATAGATTTTAACACATGAAAACACCAAATAAAAGAACACAAATAATGCAACACATACAAATTATTGGTTTCAAATAATGACAATATTTGATTAATCCTGGGTTAAGCATGAATGCCTATAACACCTAATTTAGTGCTCCAGGTGCTAAAGATCTCATAGGCTATGGGTTTAGTAAATATATCTGATAATTAAGTTTTAGTAACTACATGATGTAGTTCTATATCCCCTTTTGTCACATTGTATATACTAAAATGGTTCCTAATATTTATGTATTTAGTCTTTAAAAGTTGTATAGGATTCTTTTATATGTAAATTTTACTAGTCTTATCACACATGATTTGAATGGTGCCAACAGGTAGTCCAAAATCTAAGATTTATTATTTATGCTACAGGACTTGTGTAACAAAATGTTCTACATCTATATATTCTACTTTAATGGTACATAGGGCTACAGAGTTTTGTTTTCTATAGGACTATAAGTCTAAATAATGTCCTATGAATTAGCTTGTTAAAGTGCTTTTCCAATCATCCATACATCCTACAATGTCTTAATCAAGATATCTTTTGATTTTAAAGAAAGTGTTATGCTTAGGATACCAAATTCCTAAGTTTTTGGTTCCTAAGAGATATTTAAGGATTCTCTTAGTTGTAGTCAAGTGAGATTCTTTTAGATTAGTCTGAAATTTAGCACAGAGTTTAAAACTAAATAAAATATCAGGTCTGCTAACAATCATGTAAATAAGTTATCCAATAATTCCTGTCTTTCTTTCTTTTTTTGGTTAAAACCCATAAAAGGGGCCTACGCATTAATATAAAAAAGGGTGTTATAAGTTCTTTAGGGGATTTCTATCTCACTATTGCTCAAAAGAGCTACAAAAGAAAAGGCAAAAAAACCTAAGAGCTGATGATCTCCATTAAGTGCGAGTACAAAAATAACCTAATAACATTCTAAGAAATGGAATGAAATAGCAAAAAGAAACAACATTCAGCACATCCTTTCCTGTTTGAAGAGGACCTCGCACAAAATGAGCGCTAGTCTCAAAAAATCTATAAAAAAGGCTGCAGGGACACTCAAGAAAGTGATAAGCAAAACCTAAATAGAATTAACACAAAAGGAAATATTACTAAAGAAATAGATCATATTGTTGATAAGCAAAATGTTATGCAATAGGCTTTGCTGCTTGATATTACATATACTACTATTGAGTTAGAGCATCGAATTACACATAGTATAGGCCACTCTAAATAATTGATCTAAAAGATGAATAGGTAATAAAGAAAATTGGATCCATCCAAGGAAATGGACCATAGCAGCTGGAAGGCCTAGCTATGTTGATGCTAGCCAAATCACATAATAAATAATACCACAGGAAACAGTCAGCATAAGGCCCATAAAATATAATCCATCTAAAAAAAACAAGCAAAGTGACATGCAATTAGAGCTCATGAAGTTTCAAACAAAATAAACATCACTTAGGTAACCCAAGTGTCGCTCAATCCTACCACCATAACCAATTAGCCACAATAGAGAACTCAAAGTAGGTCTAAAATAATAGAGGTAATCAAAATAAAGGCACATATCAGACAAAACGTAGAAAGACAAAATCCTGGAAGGAGTACCATCCCATTAAAACCCATAGATCATAATCTACCCTATAATAGGATAATAGTAAACCACCCAATTGAGCCAAATGGCTAAAACCACCTCTAAAAAAAGAATGCAAAGATAATACAAAAGCTCTCAGTAATAGTAAATGTAAACATCCTGAGCCAAAATAACTATAGGACATGGTTATGTCTTTCTTCTGATTTACTAACTTTCCATTTAGGTTCTTTTATAACTATATGGTAGAGCTCATGGGAGTGTTTATTTCCTTAGCTTTGTCCATTTTATATTTCTTAAATGTTTCCTTAATGAATTTAAGTTGATAAAAGGAGGTTTCATCATCCATCTTCTTTAGTCTAAATCTAAGAAAATATTTTCGCTCTCCCATCATACTCATCTTAAACTCCTCAATCATAGTTTTTTGAGAATTTGTCTCAAAGATTTTTATCTATACATCCAAACATTATATAATAAATATAGACTTGCACTATAAGTAGGTCTTCTCCTTCTTTCTTTAGGAAGAGGGTGTTGTTTACACAACCCTTAATAAAGGCTCTTTCTACAAGGAATGTTCTCAGCCTTTCATACAAGGTTCTAGGTGCTTGCATCAACCCATGCATAGACTTCATTAGTTTGAATACATGATTTGGGAATTATGAATTCTCAAAACTTGGGGGTTGCTTAACATATAGATCCTCTTTAACTACCTCGTTTAAAAAATACTTTTAAAATCCCTTTGATATAGCTTAAATAAATTAAATTAAGTTAAGGCTTGGAGCACCCTAATGGCTTCTAATCAAGTTACAGGGGAAAAGCATTTTCAAAATCAGTCCCTTTAATCTATATTTACAATCTAGCTACTAACTTAGCCTTATTCCTTACTATTATGCTAGAAGCATTCATTTTATTCTTAAAAAACTATTAGGTCAAAAGGCATCCATATGCTTATTAAGTCAAGTCAAAAAAGACTGTTGCACTTTGCTCTAATTTTCTGGGTGATCTCAAAGTGATTCTATGGTTAGCATTTCCGTACGTCTCCAATCCTTCTCTTGGTTGGTTTCTTCCGCTTTTTCAATATTTTACTTCCCTTAGTTTTCTCTTTGGTGTTTTTGTAGCTTGGTTTTGAGGTTTTCCGCTTGGTTTTTGTGGGGTAGATGACATCTCTGATGTCGTCCATCCCGGTTGCTACTTTGGTCCCTGTCGATAGACCCATTCTTTTAAGGATGTCTTGGCGGGTTCTTCTTCTGCTAGGGTTTAGTTTGTGCACTCTTCATTTAAGGGTTGTCCTGCCCTAATGATTGAGGATTTGCTAGTTTCACAACTTGCCACGCCTTTTGCATTCATGTTGGTTGGTAAATTTGTTCTTTGTCATCCTAATCTTGATGTGATCCTAAAGGTTTTTCTTAGCCTTAAACTCTCTGGTTCCTTCAATGTCATTTTGTTGGATCCTTGTCATATTGCTATAAAGCTTACTAACGACTTGGATTATAGTCACATTTTTCTAGGAGATCATACTATATTCAAGCATGTCAAATGAGGTTACTCAAAAGGACACTGGATTTTGATGTGTGGGAGGACTCTCATATTGCTCCTATGTGGATCCCTTTCCTGAATTTATGGCCTCATTTCTTTAATTTGCAAATTCTTTTTGGATTGGCCTCAATGTTTGGCAAACCCTTACAAACTGACCAAGCTACTACTTCCTTATCTTGACCCTCAGTGGCTCAGGTTTTAGTTGAGTTAGAAGTTTCTAATCAAGATCCTATTGAGATATGGCTTAGTTCGGAATTAAATAGTTATTTTCAAAATGTGGAGATTGAAAACCTACCTATTCTCTGTTCCTATTGTAAGATGCATGACCATGAGATTGATGAAAGCTTTCGATTACATCCTCATCTTCGTAAGGAGAATGTCTCATCTAAAGCTTTACATGAAAATGACAATCCTTTAGGGAATCAGGAAAATGTGGTTCAAATGGGGAAGGGAAATGTATTTATTTTGTAGGATATTTGAGCATATAACTTCTCATGTGATTGAGGACCCATTTTCTAAGGTCCTGGAGGCTAATGATATTCTTAATCTTTCTACCTCTACCCGGTATGAACTTTTTAATATTTCTCCTGAACATAATTTGGGGTAAGATATTATTAAGCAAAGGCTACTTAGTATTACTTATCCTAACAATGTTCCTGCTTCTAATAATTTTATTTGTGTTTCTAATAATAATTTGACTAATTTGGATTCTACTATGGTTCCAAATATCTTGATTAATTTGGTTTCAAATTAATTATTACTATTAAGGAGAAAGATCAAGTGGTCATAGTGGATGGTGGAGTTGATAAAGGGAAATCTATTGTGATGGATGATTGTCCCTTAGAGCAAGAATTTTTGCTGAAAGGTTTAAGGGTTGTTAGAATTGTTCAAATTGAAGTTGGTCCTCAAAATTCTTCCCAAGCTCAGGCGGCGAAGTTTGGGAGTAGTGTGGTCGACAATGTTACTAATGTGGAAGGTGATGTATTTTTTGGTGGAGATGATTTGCCTCTTTCTAGAGAGCACTATGGTACATTGAATGAAACTAAGTTACCTTTGAATGATCATTACCTTAGCAACATTTTTACTGATAATGAAGATATAGATTTAATAGATAAATGTTTTGCTAGAGATGATAATAATACTAGTTTTTCCAAGGGTCATGGCAGGAGGGGTAGGAAACCAAAAGCTATTCTTTTGAATTCTCCTCGTAATACCCATTCGCATACTTCCCATTAATATGTGTTTTTACGTTTAATGCTATCATTTGGAATGTTAGTAGTATTGGTTGTTCTTCTTCTAGGGTGAGAGTTAAGAACTTATGTTGTATCTTTAATGTGTATTTTTTTTTCTTACTTGAAATTATCATTTCTTCTGATAAGTTACATAGTAATGCTAAGTATCTGGGTTTTAAACATGCTTTGTCAAATGTAGCTAATAAAATATGGGTCTTTTGGAAAGATTTTGTTTTGGTTGATGTCATTGGTGATTTTACTGAAGTTATTCACTATAATATTTAAAGTTCTAACTTGAAATGTTGTTCTTCCCTTATTTATGATTCTTCTTCTCGTAATACTAGAAAGATTTTATTGGATCAGATTATTCAATTTCATAGTATTTTTAATCTTCCATGGCTAGTTGGTGTAGATTTCAATACCATTGGTTTTTCATCTGAGTGTATAGGGGGATCTCTCACTATTTATAATTCTATAGAGAATTTCAATAACATGATCGTGGATTATAACCTTATTAATATTGGTTTTTATGGTGATAAGTTTACATGGAATCGTTGGCATTTATTGCAAAGATTAGATAAAGTTTTATTTAATGACTATTGGTTGAATTCTTTTGGATCTACTAATGTTAAGCATATTAGAAGGATGCTATCTGATCATTCTCCTCTTCTTATTAAAATTACACCTAATAGGAGGGGTTTTTCTCCTCATTTTAGATTCCAAAACATGTGGCTTCTTCATGATTCCTTTATGGATTTCATAATGAATAATTTGCATGCTCCTTTACACCCATATAATTCTATTTCTCTTATAATAAGATTGTGGTTTAAATTAAAAAAGGCTTAAGTTTATTTTAGATTGGTGGAACCATAATATTTTTAGGAATATATTTTCTAACATTTTAATAATGAAAGATAAAGTGTATTTTCTGTAGAATCAATGGCAATTGGTTCCTTCTAAGGCTAAGTTCTGTCTTTTGAAAGTGGTTAAAGATAGCCTCTATAATTTGCAAGCTCAGGAGGAAGGTTTTTGGAAACAAAAAGTGTTTGTTAAACATCTAGTTAAAGGTGATAGTAATACGAAGTACTCTCATGCCTTATTTAGGAGGAAGCGCTCTATTACTTGCATTCATAAAATTAATCGGCCTGATAGTTTCATTATTGAGGATTGTGTTGAAATTGCTAATTTGGCTATGGTTCACGTCCGGAATCATCTGAAAAAAAATTTCCACCCTGATGTTCTTGATAATCCCAATATTATTCATTCTCTTATTTATCATGATTATAATGGTCTATTATCTAAATATCCCTCTTTGTACAAAGTTAAGGATAATGTCCTTGGTTTGAATAGTGGTTTAGTTGTTGTTCCTGATGGTTTCACAACCATGTTTTTTCAAAAAACTTGGAATATTATTGGCAATGATATTTTCTCTGCCACTATTGATTTTTTTGAAGGTAATATTATCCCTAAGTTTGTCACTCCTACTTCTATTATGCTTATTCCTAAGAGTACTTCTTGTTCTACTTGTAATGATTTTAGACCCATTAGTCTGTGTTCCTTTTTTTATAAATTTATCTCTAAAATTTTGATGAGCCATTTAACTCTTCTTTTGCCTAAAATTATTTCCCCTTTACAAATGGGTTTTATTAAAGGGTGTTCTACTTCTGATATCATCCTTCTGGCTCAATAATTTTGCCAAGATTTGGATATTAAAGCTAGGGGTGTTAATATGATTTTTAAACTTGACATTGCTAAGGCCTATAATAAAATTAATTGGAAGTTACCTTATGAGATTTTGAAGTTGTTTTGTTTTGATTTCCATTTTATTAATCTCAATAAACTTTGCATTGAAAGTCCTTACTTTTCTATCATAATCAATGGTAAAGCTAGTGGTTTTTTTAAGGCTCTAATGGTCTGAGACAGGGTGATCCTCTTTCTCTGGCTCTCTTTATTATTGCGGCATAGTATCTTTCAATGGGGCTTGCTGATTTAATTTATAAGTATCACAGTCTTTATTTTAGAACTTTAGGTGGGTTTCATATTTTTCATTTAGGCTTTGCAGATGATTTTATAATCTTTACGAATGCTCCTTTGAATAGGATGCAAAGACTTTTAAATTTCTTTAATCAATTTGAATTTGTTACTGGCTTGACTTTTAATAAAATAAGTGTGTTTTTATTACTTCTAGGAAAGTTTCATTGTAGCATATTGGGCATATTAAGATTTTAACTTGTTTCAGCCATACTTGCTTGCCTTTAAAATATCTTGGTGTTCTGCTCTATAAAGGTAGAAAGGTTTCCTCCCTCTTTGATGATTTAATTATAGTTGTTCAAAATAGACTTCTATCTTGGGATTCTAATTTTTTAAGCTTTGGTGGTATGTTAACTCTTATTAAAAGTTTTCTTTGTTCCATTCCTATTTACAGTTTTCAACATTTTTCCCCTCTCAGACTATTTGTAACAGGATTGAGAGGATGTTTAATAAGTTTTTTTTTTTTTTGGAGATGGGATAGCTCCAATGTTAAAATTTATTGGTCTTCTTGGGATAATTATTGTGGCACACTAGCTGAAGGGGCTTTGGGTTGTAAGACTCTGAAGGATCTGGCCTATTCATTTTCTTTTAAGTTATGGTATAATTTTCGTGCTAATTCCATATTTTGGGATACGTTTATGAATGCTAAATACTGTGGTGGGAAGCATCCCACCTTGTGTTGTAATAGAAAAGGTAACTCTAATGTTTGGCAATGTCTTTGCAAAGTGAAATGGTTTGTTGAGCCGATTAATTACTAGGGCGTCGATGTGGTAATATTTTTTTTGGTAGAATCGTTGCATTTTTTTTTTGAAGAATGCTAAATTGCATAGATTAAAGCAAAGAAAAAGCAAGAAACCTAAATACAAACTAGTGAGAATAAACTACCCTATCACATTCTTCCTTCAGAATTTGAAAAAAAGAAGGTGGTAGTTCACTCTCACAAAAAAAGTCCCAAAAAACTTATAAGAAAAAGCTAAGTTAGCGCAATAGTGAGCTAACTTATTATAATTATGACTAACATGATGGAAAAAAACATTATTCCCATTCCCTACTAAAAAATAATCTTCATCTTCAATTCTTCCATCCACCTTCTTCTCTTTGCTATACACTTCATGAAGAAAATGGATTACGATTTTATTGTTACTTTCTATTATAATACCATTAGCATCAAGTAGTCTTCCATTCAACACCTTCTTCAAAGAAATAAATGCCAACAGCTCCAATTGATCTATATCCCAATGAACTCCATAGAAATCGAAAGCAAGAACAAATCTGCCTTTGAAATCTTGAACTATGCCTCCAATTCGTGTTTCCTAGTTCTCCTTGAGGGCTCCATCAATGTTTATCTCATACCATTCTGGAGGTGGGGGATGCCAGGAATTAGAAAATAGTCTAAAGGACTGATTATCATCCCAGTGGTCTGAGAGTATAAGATTCCTTTCCCAGTATTTACAAAGCAGAGAATACTAGTTGCTGTCAAAGTTTCACTTGCCTCCACCTTTCCATGCTTGATCTTATTCCTGTTATTCCAAGAAAACCATAAAAAAGATCAAGAAATTCTAGCCATCAATGGATTTGTTCCAGCCAATACTTCCAGCTTACACCAACATTCTTGGAAAGAATTTTATTTCGGTATCATAAACCCCCACTTCCTTAATACATCAATTACCTTCAACAGCTTGAGACAAGAAGTGGTAACATGATTGATATCTTCAACTTCTCCACATCCTCTAAGACACAAATTTATGTTGGCTAACCTCCTCTTTAATATAAAATCTACTGTAGGTATTGCTGTTTTGCCAAGCCTCCACATATATAGTTCTACTCTGTCATTTAACTGTAATTTTTGCAGCCATGATGCATAATCAGAATTCAGCTCCTCCTTTAAGTCTTCCTCCTTAATCAAAGCCGCAATAGATCTTCCAAAAAATCTTCTTTTCAGCTCCAAGAAGTCTCCATCATCCCTTCTACAAATCTGGATATTACATATTAACGAAACTAAATCTTCTCCAAAGTAAATCATCAATCTGTCATGGTTGCATCCCCCTTCATGAATGAAGAAGTTCAGATTTATGTCTTCATCTTCAAAGATTGCAACAAAAGTAGGCCACTTGAGCAAGCTTTTACGCAAGATCCAAACATCATTTAAGACATTAATTCTATTACCCAATACTATCCTACATCTTATAGCATTCTTAAGAGCATCCCATCCCAAATTGATAATTTTCCAAGACAGAGAACCTCCCTTCTTACTATGATTATTCCACCAATCTTCCCCATACTTGCCAATAGATTTCTGTTTGGTAAGTAAGAACGATTCTCTAATAAATTCCATCCAAACTTAGCTCTTAAAATGCCCAAGCTAGACAATGCCTACTGTATACCCCAGCCTCCCAAAGCTTTCGGCTTACAAAGGTCCTCGCAAGCTACATGGTGCAGTCCGTGACTCGCATCTACTTTATTCCAAATATAATTTTTTCAAAGTTTCTCAAAATCCTTCAAAACACTTAAAGGAGTGAGAGAGTGTGACATAAGAAAAACAGGAGTATTTACAAAAACTTAAATAAAGTTTCTTAAGGCATGATCGTTGGATGGGGGGGGGGGCAATCCATTAACTCTATTTTTAATACTATATCTATTGCTTATGTCAAGGTTAATTATTTTTTTATTGAGCCTAATTTTCTTATTCAAAAATTTTTATAAATTCTTTTAAATTTTAATTGTATTGATATTCAGAATTATGCTTTATCTAAAGATGGTAATTTTAGAATAAAGGATGCTTGGCATTCTTTTCATACCAAATAGGTGGCCCCTGAGATTTTTAATAAGATTTTGCATAAAACTATACCTTCTATGGTTTCTATTTTTGTTTGGCGTATTTTAAATAAGTTTATTCCTATAGATGATAATTTGAGTAAACAAGGTTTTATCTCTTTCCTTCTAAATGCCAATGTTGTTATCATTTGGATAATATGCATCATGTGTTTGTCTCTGGCCCTTGTGATGCTTAATTTTGAACGTACTTTGATGATATCTTGCATTTAAACTATTTTAATGCTAAGGCTTTTATTTACAATACTCTTAACTGTTGGTTTGATAAGTCTAGAGGACATATCAGGAATGTTATTCCCTCTCTTTTTCTTTATTTTTTATGGTTGGATAGAAATAATTCCCATTTCATTGGGGTGGCCATGAATCATAATAGAATTATTCATAAAGTTAAAAATAAGATTGTGGCCATGTTCTTTTCTAAGTTACTGTTGGTTAAGATTTTAAAAAATTATGTTAATGTTATGACTGAATTGGGTATTAATTTGGTTTGGGATGGTAACATCAATGCCCCTAAGTGCACCTCTAGGATAAAACCTCTGGTTAATTTCTTTAAGCTTAATGTGGATGCTGTTAGCATTAATACTTGGGTGGGTTATGGTGGAATCATTAGAAATGTTAATGGTAAAGAAACTTTGTGCTTTGCTGGTCCCTTTTACAGCTATGATGTTAATGAAGCTATCTCCTTTGTGATCATGTATGGGTTAAAACTCTATTTTCTTTTGATTTCAAAAAAATTGTTCTTGAGTTTGGCTCTCACTATTGGTATTAGGTTTATACTTTCAGACATGATATTGTTTGTCCTACTATTTTTTTTCACATAAGAACATTTGTTGAGTATGTTAAATTGCTCCTTTTCTGTTATTTAGGTGTATGGTAATGCCTATGCTCTTGGTATTGCCATGTGGGGTTGTGAATTGTAGTCTAAGGAGGGTATTCTTGTTTCTAATCTTCCTCTTCAGTTTAGAGAACTGCTAAACTTGGATGAGATTAGTTTTCCTTATGTTATTCCTTAATTATGTTTGTGTTGGTTCATGTTGGTTGTTGCCTAGTTGTTTCAGCTTATTTATAGCCATTTGGGTTGCTTGGATTCTCCTAGAGGGATGCTATTTTTGCTTTTTGTTAGGCTTTTTGGATGCGCCTACTGTGCGTGTGAGGGTGCACAATGTTTGGTTTTTGGGTGCTTTTCTATTTATCGTCTTGGCCGGAGCTTTTGGTTTTGGATTGTAGTAATTCATAGGTGGTTGTTTCTCTGAAACTTATTTAATGGCTTCCTGGGGTTTTAAATATGGTTTCTTTATGTTTGGTGGTGTTTCATGCTGTGATGTTTCAGCTGGTCACTGGAGGGGTTTGTTGCAGCTCTCATGGTGATGCTATTTTGGTGGCTAGTTTGGTGTTTTTCAATAGGTGGACCTTTGTGTTTTGGTTGAGGGTCTTTGCTTGTGCTTTTTTGTTAGGATCTAGTTTTCTTATAATGTTATTGGCCTCTGTTTGTTGTATTTCTGTTGCTGTGGGTTTACTTTTAGGGTGTAGTTGTCTGGTTCTAGGGACTTGTGGTGCTGGGTTTTCTTAGTGGATTTCATTTGCCTACAAGCCTTTTGGTTGGGAGATAGCTTCCCATCTACTGCCTTAGTGATTAGTGATTAGGTTTTTATGTGTTCTTCTTTAAGTTTGTATTGGTGTCTTGTGAGGTATCTCTTTTTGTGTTTAGGAGGCTATCTTATAGATGGTAATGGGTACCTTTATATGTGTTATTTTCATAATGTTTTCTTTTATTTTTCCTGATGGTTTTCCTTTTAATATTACTTCTTTCTACAGACTTTGCTTTGTGTAGGTGATCATGAGGATGATCTTTTGAGGAGATTGCTCGAGCTGGATGGCATTTTTTATAGTTCTATTATATTTTGGGTGCTCATTCCTGTGCATCGTAGAATGTACCTAGGATATCGTGTACTTTTGCTTAATAGGAAACTAAAGCTAGTAGGATCTTTTTTTGCCTTTTTCTTTTTGTAGCTCTCCTTAGCACTAGTGAGCTTGAGTTCCCTTTAAGGATCATATAATCATTTTTTTAAATTACTGCGTAGGCCCCATCATGGGTTTCCCCTAAAGAAAAAAACATTTTGTTCCTAAAACACTGTAGTCTTTAGGTCTACTCACCAACTCACAAACATCTTTCATAACAAACTTATTTAATTATTCTTGCATTTATAGGATCAAGAATTCAATAGACAAGCTTAATCCATATTAGTGGGTTTTACCATATAAATAAATGCAGAATGACTAACCTCCTTCCTAAGGCCATGCCTAGTTCTTACACCTTTAGATGGGTCTTATAAGATTAGTTTCTTAGGATGGCTAAAAGAATATTTCCAATATCTAGGAAAATTCTCCAGAGGTTCTACTCTATCTCCTATAGTAATGGCTTACACCGCTTGAATGACCTCTACTACTTCTTCTTCAAGTTAAGATTCATAGATCATATATAATTCATCAAACACAACATGGGTAGACTCTTATACTACTATGGTCTTATTATTAAAGATTTTATAAGCCTTCCATGTACATGAATGACAAAAGAAGAATCCTTCATCAGATTTTGGATAAAATTTTCTTAAGCTTGATTATCCAATTTTTAATATAAAGCATTTACATCCAAATACATATTGGTGTGAAAGATTGGGTCTTCTACACCTAAGGAGTTCATAGCATACCTTATTCAGCTTGAATCTAACATTCACCTTAATCAAAACATAACAAGTAGTTTTTACTACTTCTACCCAAAAGTACCTTGGGAGAGTATTCAGCTAGTATTGCCCTCACAGCTTCTAAGAAAGTTCTACCTTTCCTCTCGATTATTTCATTATGTTGAGGGAACGTAGGGGCAAAGAAGTTATGTTTCATACCTATCTCTTAACTGAAACATTTAAACCTATCATTTTCAAATTTGAGAGTTTGTGAGGGATGTTATACCTTAAAGAACTAGCCTGAGGCTAACTAAGAGGGGGGGGGGGTGAATTAGTAGTTTTAAAAAATCTTTAACAAAAAAAAATATTTTATCTTTTTAAATATTTTAAAACAAAAAAAAAATCTCTTGACGCATAAGAAAAAGTAAATTTCATGATAATATTACAATCAAAGAATAAATCATAAAAATGTACGAAAATAAGATGCGATAAAAAGTAATAAGAAAGAACACAACAAGTTTTATAGTGGTTCATTCAAATATGACCTACGTCCACTCCTTGGAGAATCCCTCTCCAAGTATTTCACTAAACTTAAGTGACTCTCCTTTTACTCCCACAGTAAGTCGGAGAAGCCTTTAAAAAATCTTTCCACATATACTATAAGGCAGAGAACCTTGAATTCTCTTACTCCCTCTTAAAGTAGGCAGAGAACCTGGGAATCCTTTTACTACCATCATGGAATAGGTAAAGAACCTGCATCTAATGCTGAAGACAATATTCTTGGAGCCACCAAGGAACTAGTGGAGCAACTCAAAGATGAAACAAACACCTTGCTTGGAGCAAATATTGTGATTCCCTCATAAACTCCCCGTCACAAGGATCTCTCTCTCTCAAGCTCTCTCTCTTCCATCTTTAAGATCCCTCTTAGATAAACTTCACAATAAAAGATTAACCCAAGGGTTAATACTATTGCTTAAATAGAGTGCCTCCTAAAGAATCTCAAATTTTTAATTCAGTGCAAATGATTGTCCACGACAATCGACATATCATCCAGTACGATTAGCACGAAACAACCCTATCAGCCAAGACAATCACCTTTACTCTGTATAATTAGTACAAATATTTATAAAGAATATCCAGTATGAACTTTTGATCATCCAAGATTATTAGTTTAACATTGCTTCTTGATCATCTATTACAACATTAGATGATTGGTGGCAATAACTGCATCATCTCAAAAATATTTCAAGACATCAAGGTTGATCCTCTTGGATCATTAGAGTAAAGTTATAAACTTTCATCTTGGATGATAGGAGATCATCCTACAAAACAAACTATATCATCTAGTACAATCCAGATGGATTATCCCCTATGATATAATTGAATAATTTAACTATAGTTACACCCTTAATCATTGGATCAATTTAGGTGATTGTCATAAAGGTCTTGTATGATTAAAATAAAATTTTAAAATTAAAACATTACCTAAATTATGATTGGCATCTATTTTCATTATTTTAGTTGATTTTCCTAGATAATATGGATCATCAAGCATGATTAGCTTAATTACTTTTTTTTTTTGAAAGAAAAGCAAATTACTTCATTAAAAACCAAAAAAAAAAAAATAACAAAACAAATTACATCCTAAAAGAATCTAATTCCTCCAAAAAATTAATAGAAGGAGTAACCTTATTCATGACTATATCATCCCAAATAAAAAAACTAAAAATTGCATTGTTAGCACAAAGATCAACTAACTTATTACTTTCCATATTAACACAATTAAAAATAACAAAGTTGAAATCTTTAAAAAATTATTGGTCTCCCAACATGTTCCCACCTTTCCTAGCAATTTTTAGAATGAAACTGATAACATTTTTGTTGTCTCCTTCAATGATTAAGCCTTTGTAAGCAAACATCCAATCTTTAACCACATCCTTGATTGATAAAATAGCTTGAAGCTCCAAAGTAGATATATCCCAATGAACACAAGCATGACCAAATGCCAATAAGAATCTCCCCTTATAATCTAAAAAAACTCCACCAATACTAGCCTTATAGGAAGTTAATAGGGAAGCATCTATATTAACGTTTTTCCAACCAGGTGGAGGAGGATGCAATTTATTATCCAATAACCTGACCGGTTGATTAGCAACCTAAATACCCAAGTTAAAATAATTAAAAGTGTTTGAAAAAAGTAGTAAAACTCACAGCATTGGTTGTGATAACCAACGGGTTGGTTTCTAGTCCAATCATGAACAAACACGTTCCTTTCTTTCCACGAGAAGTACACCATGTTGAAAAAAAGATTAACCATCCATTGATTTTGGTTTTCCAACCATCTACAACATAAATCAAAAGAATTGAAATTAGGAATACCAAACCCCCATTTGTTTAAATGTGAATGACATCTCTTATTTCGCTGCATTTGATAATAATGTGCTCAATGTCATCAATAGCAACATAGCCCCTTGGGCATCCATTGTTCCCTTATAATCTTTTATAACATAAGAATTGATTTTTTGGAATTTCTTTGTTAAGTAACCTCCACCAAAATGTTTCCATTCTAGGATTGAGTTTTGATTTTTTAAACCATTTCCAACCAGAAAAATCTGAATTGCAGTTTTCTAATGCTTCGGCTGCCAAAGCCGAAATTGAATTACCAGAAATCCTATGAATGAAATCCAATTGATCTTCTAAATTATTAGATAAAATATGGGAACTAGTATTCAGCTTCACAAGATCTTCACCAAAGTAATCTTCAAGTTTCCTTACATCCCAGCATCCGTTGAAAATGAATCTTTTAACTATTAGATTACTTCCTTTCATTGATTGCATAAAGGTAAGCCATTTATCAATGTTTTTATCCAATAATCAAGTATCTTTAAAGACATTAACAACTTTACCATTGGTAATTCTCCATTTGACAATAGGTTTAAGAAATTCCCCTCCATTGCATATTAACTTCCAAGCAGTCAAACCTGCTTTTACCAATGTTTCTTCATTTAAAATTGGTCCATATTTATGAAAAAGGACTTTATGCATTAAAGAATAACTTTCT
The DNA here is from genome assembly GCF_001605985.2 of Dendrobium catenatum. NCBI lineage: Eukaryota > Viridiplantae > Streptophyta > Magnoliopsida > Asparagales > Orchidaceae > Dendrobium > Dendrobium catenatum. Next base: position 37,109 of record NW_021319354.1, on the reverse strand, counting down.
TGGAAATATCTCAAAGCTAATTTGGCTCTTAATGGACCAACTTATTTAGAACAAGATATAATACCTCAACCACCAAAGTCTTTCGGTCTACACATGAAATCCCAACTCATATAGGGAAGTCCAGCACCTCCATCATTTTTGTTCCTTATAAAACATTTGAACAGCTTATCTACTTCATTCAAAACACCCTTTGGAACCAAAGAGAGAGTAGAATGGAAAGTGGGATATGAAAGCAAAATTGATTTGACCAAAGTGATTCTACCGGCCAAAGAAATGAATTTACCACCCCATACACTCAACATACTTAAGGCTTTGTCTAAAATGAACTGTAAATCTGCACTTACTAGTCTTATGAATGCAACTTTGATACCCAAATAGAAAAATTCATTGACCTCCTTGAAATTCATAATTCTAGAAATTTATTTTCTCTTTATTCTCTCAGCTTATTTTCCAAATAGAATTCTTGATTTGGTAATATTCATCTTTTGACCCGTCCAACCACAAAAGTCCTTAAGAATGCCTTTAATTTAGTTTATCATCTTAATTCTTTCTTCGGAGAATATAATTATATCATCGGCATAAAGTAAGTGAGAAATCTTTGGCCCATTTGGAGAAATGCAAATACCAACCGATCATTTTTTTTTTTTTTTGTAAAAAAGAATTTAAAAGTAGTTATGCACATATAATAAACAAGAGTGGTGATAAAGGGAAACCTTGTCGAAAGCTGCTCCTAGTTTCAATCCTATTAAAATAATTTCCATTGATTGACAATGAAAAGTTAAGACTATAGACACAATCCAATATAAGATTAGCAAATTTGGTAGGAAACCCAAAATGTTCCATTTCATTAACCAATGTAGGCCATTTCATTGAGTCATATGCATGCTATATATCTATTCTTAATGAGACTAAACCTTTAGATGATTTAGGATGCCTCAACTTGTGGAAGATTTCATGAGCAACTAAGACATGAGCTGAAAGTGACCTCCCTTTCAAAAAAGCTACTTATTCTTCCAAGATTAATTTCGGAATAACAAGTAACAATCCATTTAAAAGCATCTTTTCCGCAATCTTATAAATAGAGTTGCATGGACTTATCAGTCTAAAACTGGAAGGAGACAGGATTTTTTACCTTTGGGATAAACACTATAATAGTGTCTTTACACATTTTACACATCTTCTCGGAGTTAAAAAAGAGCTCCATAGTATTCCATAAATCATCCTTAATAATTGGCCAATATGATTTAAAAAAATATTATGAAATACCATCATACCCCGGCGCAATATTCACACCAAAGTCCTTGATTACCTTCTCCATTTCATCCAATGAAAATTCTCTATTTAGCAAAAGAAAATCTTCTTCATTTAAGATCTTCCACGGTTTGGGCAACCCAACCATAGAGAAACTCCTATCTTTCCACTTGTCCATGAAGTAACGGAATAATACATCTTTTATTTGGTGTTGGACATAAACAATCAACCCATTTTCATCTTTGATTTTGAGGAAGAAGTTTGAATTTTTTATAGTATTAGCAAAAGATTAAAAAACCTTCAATTTGTGTCTCTTTCCACAAGCCATTTGACCTTAGCTCGCTTCCTCCACCAAGTAAAAACTTATGCCAACGAAGAGTTCAAATCATCAATTTTTTATGTCAAAAGCCAACTGTCTTCATCTCTGAGTTGTCCAAATTAAGCTTCCTTAGTTTGCAAATCAAGAATTTCTTTTTTCAACACTTCTTTTGGCTAATTTAAGTATTTAAATTTAGTTTTACTCCAATAATAAAATGATTTTAAAGACCTTTTAATTTTCTTATTAAAAAATTGAGAGAAATCTCCATTTGTTTTCTTCCATCAAGCTTTCCTAACTACTGTCGTTGAAGCTAGAATTGAAGCCCATACATCTTTAAACTTGATATTCTTCTTGTATGATGAGTTGAATTCCAATAAATTCAATTAAATTGGGCAATGATCCGAAGCAACACTAGGAAAATACCTAACCACCAATTGGTGAGAAGATTTCAAAGCTGCTCAATTTAGAAGACATCTGTCAAACTTCTCAAGGATCCTTTCAGACCCCTTTTTATTGTTGCACAAAGTATACTTGGGCCCAATACAACCATCCTCATGTAAATCATTACAAGATAAAAAGTCTTCATTTCTTTAGGTCCAGGAGAAAAAACAAATCTTTTGCCTCCCTTCTTTTCCTCCCAAGATAGAAAACAATTAAAGTCTCCAACCACTACCAGGTATATCTTTAGTCAAATGATATTACAATCTCTCCCATAGAGACATCCTCTTATAAACATACTTGCTCCCATAGACAATAGCAATTCTACATTTTGTAAAGAACATCTAACTCCCCTACTACAAATTGGGAAGAAGAGTCCAAGATATTAACCGAAGCCATGTAGTATTTCCATAACACCACAATGCCTCCTGACAATCCTTCAGATGGAACATGAAAAAAGTCCCATTCATTACCTATCAACAAATTAACATCTTTTTTTATCAACCAAAGACAATTTGGTTTGAAGCAACCCAAGTAAGAACACCCCATGATCCTTTATAAATTCCTTGAAGTATAGAGAAGCTTAACTCTTTCTAGCTCCTCTACAATTCCAAAATCTAATGGAAGACATTATTGAACAAGAGGGGAGGAAATCACCATCTTCTCCTTCAATTTTCCTTCCAATCTTCTACTTCATGGAAACAATTTGATGGGTCCCAACCCCTTTAAGCTGCTTTGAACCTTTTTTCTTCACATTAGATGAGCCTTCTCTTGAGATCCTCATCTGAACAACCTTTAACTCAGCTTCTATCTCCAATACATTAGTTTCGCTTCCAACTTTAGATACCAAAGCAAAGGCTCCAAAACATTGGTATCTAGGAAAACAAACTCCCCTTCCACAACCAATTGATTTAAGACATCAAATTGATTGACATTATTAGGAATACAATCCGAATTCAAAATAGCCTTCCCTCCACTAACTGAGATTTCATTTTTCATGACATCAAAATCATTATATAGGGGATTAAAATTTACCTCAATATGCAGTTCTTCAACCCGAGAGACTGTTTCAACATTAACATCCCCATTTTTCTTTTTTACAACAATCTCACCTTCCTTCATGCCTTGATTCTTCACAGAAACCCCATATTCTGTCACACCCAAAGGCTTGTTAGCTTCTTTCATCAATGGCCGAGTCCATGTATTTTTGAATCTATAGTTTTTGAATCTTCTCTTCCCATAGTTCACATGAATCCAAGGACCATTGCCTTCTTTATTAACCTCTCTAACTTCATCTTCCACTAAATCAACATTTGTGTTACCCTTCATTTAAATTGAAATGTCTTCATTTGAATTTCTGGTTTGTTTAGAGTCAAAATTACTCTAAACACACATTTGTACAACTCTTCTCCAAGTGGTCAATCTTGCCAAAATTAAAATAAAAGTTTAAAATACTTTCATATTCAATCTTCTGATAGAATTTTCTAAGGAATCCTTCCACCCAAACACCCAATGGAAATTTGTTCTCCAGCTTGATCCTTACAAAAATTCTAGAAATATTCGTCCATCCCCATTGGAACATGTTCTTGTCAATTAAATATGGAGATCCAACCTTAGAAGCAATTTTGCAAATATTAATTCTATCCCAACACAGTAATGGAAGATTAGGCAGCCTAATCCAGACTAGACTCGTTAGTCCTTTTATAGATGTAGGCTTAAATGAAGGAGGCCATTTATCCAATCTCATGATATGCCCATTCACATACCAAGGACCGCTATAAAGAACTGATTCCATAGCATTTGGATCTTCAAAGGCACACAATTCCCATCCCATTCCAAGCAAAGTCATATGGAACCTTCCAAAATGATTCCATTGCCTCCTTAATTCCATACCAATAACATGGTATGGACCATTTTCTCCAAACACTTTCACCACCAATGATTTGTGCAATTTGTTTGTATTTTCCACCTCATTTTGTTGATTAAGCTTCATTACACCATCTTCTGAAAAACATTTGCCAAAATTAAAATCAATTATTTTAAAGTTGGTTTTTTGGTTCCAAGAATTGACAACCACCTTGCTTGATTGGGGAAGATGAACAATAGTCAAATTCTCAATAAATTTGTAATTACCCAGATCAGACGAAATGTAATTACACACCTTATCTAAATCATCATTAGTATGTCGTTCACCATCAGGAACCCCAACTATAGAGATTTTCTCACTAGCAACTGCCTCCGAACCTTGATTAGATTTTGAAATTTCACCACCAGAGTTTTATTCTCAATTCTACCATAATCATCAGTAGTAAGTCTTTCATTCGACACCACCAGATCTGTTCCTAATTTAGAAAATGGAGATGCACCATAGGAGGACCTGAGTTAAAATTTTACTTCTTTTTAAAGGTAGATAAATTTTGAAATTTATCTGATACATCCATCAATACCTTCTTTCCCTTTCAAATGTAATCCAATTATTTTTTAGGCAAAAGTAACCCACCTTCATTAATAATTAAGGGTAAATAAGATTTGAACCTTTTCTTAGACACATGATCAAACATCAACTTTGCATTGCCAAAAGTTAGTGGAGATGAACCTTGATTAGGATGTGATAGAATCCTAACAGCATTTGAGGACGGACGCCGACCATCACTGGCATCGGAGGATGGAGGCCGACGGCCCTCCACCGTCATTGGAGGAGTGCAAGTTTTATAGGAAATAAAAAATTTTTTAAAAAAATTTCTCTCTCTAGAAGCTGGGACTTTCTCTCTCTAAACCCAATGTTTGTGCTTTTAATATTATAATTTTTACTTGATTATCTTAATTAATTATAATTAGCTGGATGCCCTAATCTAGTTTTTTTTATTTTTAACTAATCATCCAGTACAATCTGAGCTCATCTTATATGATTTTGTGAAAAGTTAAAAATAGGTCTAACTCTCACCAAATTTCTCCCCCTGAGTGTGTGTATGCATGGTTACTTAGCTTGGGGTCCACCATAATCAAGATTTGACTCAAGAAAGGTAAAAAATACTTTGATATGAAATTACAAGTTGACACAACCCTAATATATAAAATCTTGAGCTGATTTGCATTGCAAGTGATATTTGTGGTCCAGAAAGGTAAGTACGTAGGGCAAATAAAATATATATTCAATAATAATAGTGGTTAAAAAATAATATTTTTATTTAACATCAAAATTAATGTATTTGAATCTAGATTCGCAATAATCTCCCAATTTTTGATAATGGAAAATATTATTGTTAAAAATTTTAAATCAAGCAATTTAAAAAAAAATAAAGAAAGAAAGAAAAAAAATGTAAAAATAATTGTAGTAAAATAAGGCAGATTCCATTAAAGACAAAAGCAAACAATCCAACAACTACTCCCCCTTCTGACATCATAAAAAGAGGGAACAAGAAAAATACCACATGAAATAAAATACATAAAAGAGAACCACTACAAACACATAACCAAACACTAACAAACTAGTAGAAAGAGGAACCCTAGTCAGGTGGAGGTTGAAAGTTCAACAAGGATGTTAAGCCCTAATGAACTAACCCAAGGCTAACCAAGAGGGAGGGGGTGAATTGGTATTTTAAAAATCTTTAAGATAAAGCACAAACTTAAACCAAAGTTTACCAGAGAAATCAAAGTGCAAAAATTAAATGCATAAGCAGTAATAAAGAACATAAAAATTTATAGTGATTCAGTCAACTTGACCTACGTCCACTCCTCGGAGCCTCTCCTCTGAGTATTACACAAAACACAGTGTCTCTCCTTTTGCCCCCATAGTAAGGCAGAGAAGCCTTTACAAACCTCCTTTTTACTGACCACGGTAAGGCAGAGAACCCAACTTATTTTGCTTTCTCCAGAAGCAGGCAGAGAACCCATCTCCTTTTGCTTCCTCCTAAAGTAGGGAGAGAAACTCGATCAGATTCTAAAGTAGACCTCCCTAGAACCCTCAAGGAACTAGGGATGATGACCAGAGAAGATGATGTTGGATCCTTTCTTAGAGAAACATTTGTGAAACCCCTCATAAACTCCCCTTCACAAGATCCTCTCTCTCTCTCCCTTGGTCTCCCTCTCCTCTTTGCTCTCTCAGGTCAGGACAATCACAAAAGATGATCTCTTGGGTAGAATAAGAAGTCATATATAGAAAAGCTTTGGAATATCTCTTTATTCCAATAAATAGACTTTATCATCCTGGATGATATATAAAATTAGCTCAATCAGCTAGGATGATTTGGGATGATCATATGGTTTTTGTTTATATCATCCAGAACAATAATATATTGTCCTGCATGATTAGTACAATATGTTGAATATCATCTAGAATATCACTCTGAATGGAAGTAGGCCGATGTTTGATCATCCAGAAACAACTAAGGTTTTTGAACTGATCATCCTGGCCGATCCTGCGATCATCCGGGATGATATGATCGAGCAATGAAACATTAATTACTTTCCTTCATTACCAGATTAATTTAGGCATAATTATATTGCATTATCCAGGATGATGTCCAAAAATAAAAGATACCTAAATAGTTCTGGTGGTTGATTCTTTCTAATTGAAGCCTATCATCCCGACTGATACGAATATCGTTCAGGATGATGCGCTTAATGATAGCTATCTTAATTAGGATGCCCTAATTAATTGATCATCCAGGCTGATTTATAGATCATCCCGGATGATGTGACCAAAAATAGTAAACTCTAAAAACAGTCAGAAATGTTCCCCCAAGTGTGTGTGTGTGTGTGCAAGGTTATATAGCATCAGGAACCACATCGTTTACCATTGACTCAAGAAAAGGAAAAGATTACAAACTGACTCAGACCTAGTCTTCACAATCTTGAGCTAATTCAATTTATAGTTTGATCTGGTGGACCTAAAATATTAGAAGGCAAGGTAGTCGTAGAGAAACAGAAGTGTTTACTATCGTCAAAATTCTATTCCCTAAAATAATATTCGCAATAATCTCCCCCTTCTTGATGATGGCAAACACAAAAATAATTAAAGCAATTCAAAGCAGTTTAATGGAACTTGTGTGAAGAAACAGACATAGTTCAACTATCCAACATAAAACATAATAAAAAAAACAATATATCTACTCCCCCTTTTGACATAAAAAAATGGAGGAGGGAAACTAGAAAAGAAATAAAGTAGAGACTACAAAACAGAATCAAACTAAAATAAGAAAAAAGAAACAACATCATGAAAATAAACAAAATGAAGGATGGCCCATGATCATCAAAAGGAAGAGGTGATGGTGGCTGTGAGTGAAAGAAACTAGAAAAAGTAAAATTGCTCCCCAAACAAGGCCATGTCATCATCATACTGGTGCTGCTGGTGAGCCATATAAGAGTCAAAGTTAGTAATGTCCTCTATATGTTGCTGTTCCGGTACAACAACGTAGGTCTTGAAGTGAGTCTCCGGCCACCGGTCAAATGGCTCTACCAGTGGATGTAACTGTGAGTGCTGGAGGAGCAGAGCAGATGCAAGAATAGGAATAGGAGACACCTCCTCCTTAGCTCCCTCAACTTCATCATGCCCTGGGTGGAGATGAGTACTGTGAAGAATATTGAAGGAGTTGTTTGAGTAGAAGTTGGGCTGATAGTTCAGTGGGGTAGGATATTGGAAATTATATTTGGATTCTATGACATAGGTAATGATGTGTCCTAAGAAAAGATTAGATTTCCTCCTATATCCTAGATCACTGATGCTCATTAGGTGTTCAATATATCAAAAAATCAAATCATTGACATTAAACTCATTATGGGCTAGAACATAGAAAGTGGTGATTGAAAGAAGTGGAGTGATGCGAACACGATCACCAGCTTTCAGAAGAATAGAGGTATGAAGGACATGTTGGATTGTCCTAGCATCTTTGAGTAAGCTACTCAACCCCGATAAGGCAGAGAACCCAACTCCTTTTGATTCCTCTTGAAGCAGGGAGAGAACCTTGACTCCTTTTGATTCCTCCTGAAGTAGGGAGAGAACCTCGATCGATTTCTAAAGCTTACCTCTCCCAACCATTCCAAGGACAAGAGACTATAGTGGAAGAAGAAGTGGAACAATGCTTGGAGCAACCCTTGTGAATCCCCCTCACAAGCTCCCCCTCACAAAATCCTCTCTCTCTCTCTCTCTCCCTCTCTCTCTCTCTCCTCTAGGCTTTCTCAGGTCAAGACAACAACAACAATAGATCTTTTTTTCATGAGCAAATTTGTGTCCTATAAATAGAATTTCAAGAACTGACTTTATCATCCAGGACGATAGGGTTATCATCCTGGTCGATCAGTACAAAATAAGCTCAATCAGCCGGGATGATTTGGGACGTTCAGAAGAAAATTGTTTACATCGTCCAAGCCGATATAACATCGTTCTGGCAGATTAGTTTAAATTCGAGTACTATTGTCCTGAACATCACCTGAAATAAAAACAGGCTGATGTCAATCATCCCGGACATCATCCTAGCCAATTCTGTGATCGGCTCGGCCAATGTGATCATATCAATCAGCCTCAATTGCTTTCCATAATTGCCAGATTAATTTAGACATAATTATGTTGTATCGTCCAGGCCGATATAGAAATCGTCATGGACAATATTTTAAAATAAAGAATACCTAAATTGATCATGGCGGCTGATTCTTTCTGATTTGATCCAGTCATCCTGGCCGATATAGGTATCATCTAGGATAATTTTCTTAATAATGACTGCTTAACCTAGATGCCCCAATTAGGGTTCCTAGTTTTAGTCAAATCGTCCTGGCCTATATGAACATCGTCCAGGCCAATGCACTGAAAATAGAAAAACTCAGAAAACCCCACAAGTGTGTGTGTGTGTAAGTTTAATTAGCATCAGGAACTACTTTTACAATTGACTGAAGAAAGTAAAAAATACAAACTTGACTCAACCTAAATCTACCTGATATTGAGCTGGGTTGAGTTGCATTCGACCTTATGGTCCTGAAAATTAGTAGGCAAGGCAGTCATAGAAAAACATGAGTGTTTGCTATCATTAAAAGTCTAATCCATAATCTCATATTCACAACAATTTCTTCCTTTTTTATGATTGAAAACACAAACAAAGAATTCCAAGCAGTTATGGTAGTTCAATAAAAACAGTGTGACGAAAAAATAGTTCACTAAGTTCCATAATTCAAAGTACAAGATACATCAACCTACTCCCCCTTTTGACATCACAAAAAGGATGGAAACACAACAAAACACACAAAAAAACATAACATAAACTAAAACAAAACATAAGAAAAACAAACTACAAAAAAAATGAGGGACCCTGATCATCAAATGGAGGTGGTGGTGGTAGTGGCTGCTGGAAGAAACTAGAAATCATAGAAAACTGTGCCCCAAACCAAGCTATGTCCTTGTCGTGCTATTGCTGCTAGTGTGCCACATATGCATCGAACCATGCCTCCCACTGATTAAATCTCTCCACTAACTGATCCAGCTGAGAGTGCTGGCAGAGAGGAACAATTTCAGGAATAGGAGCAGGAGCCTCCTCCTCGGCCCCCCGCGCTTCCCGATCCCTTGGTTGGAGACGAGTACCATGAAGGACGTTGAAGGAATTATTTGAGTAGATGGGTGGCTGAAGGTCGGGAGGAGCAGGATATTGAAGCTGGTATTTTGATTATAGAACATAGGAAATGAGGTGTCCTAGAGCAAGATTGGGTTTCCTCTTATGACCTGGATCACAGATTGTTGTTAAATGCTCAATGTAACAAAAAAACAAGTCAGTAACATTGAACTCTCTATGGGCCAGAATGTAAAAGGTAGAAAGTTAAAGAAATGGAGTGATGTGGACTTGGTCCCTGGCTTTTAGAATAACAGAAGTGCGAAGGACATGCTGGATTGTCCTAACATCTTTGAGTAAAGAGATAGTCACTCCAACATGAAAGTGTGCATTGGTGTGGCAAAGAAAGTGATTTACAGTGCACCAATTAAAGTCAAGATTAGAGATAAGGGTACGCAGCTTATCCTCAATGGTGGACAGCTACAACAGTTCAGCACAATCCTGATATGTGATATCGACAGGACATCGATTCACATAAGAGTTGAGAGTAGTGTAAGAAGAATTTATGCAGAGGTTTACATAAAATTCAAAAAGAAGTTCAGAACTAAAAGGGACTGCGAGGGTGAGAATAAAGCAAAGAGAAGTGTGAGTGAAAAGTTCCAGTACCGGATAGGAGAGATAGGCTGGATTGATTGTTGAGGAGAGAGTAATGTCGCACTCTTTGTAATGATGGTAGGAAGCCTGATCATCTGCCTCACAAAAATAAGGGTCGAGCGTGCCCCTCGAGGAGCTGCCAGACATCTTACGAGCACGCTTTCTGCTAGCCATAAGAAAACAGGAAGTAAACAAGAGAGGAGAAGAAGTTTGAAGTGAGAAACATTGGTTGGAAGGTTCTGAATTTAAAGGATTGGTAGGATCATCCAAGCCGATTGCAGGATCATCCAAGACAATCCGGTGCAATTATTGTGAATAGGCCGATTGGTCAAAAAGGTTGTCCGATCATCCAGGACGATCAGATATTGTCCGGGATGATTAGACAAAAGCGATCGTCCCGAGGAGTCAGGCCAGACGATCATTGAAAAAGCAGATCATCCAGGCTGATTAGGTGGATCATCCAGGACGATGCTCAATAATGAATCGTACCGGCCAAATTTAAAATGTTTTAAATCGTGCACCATATGTATCGTCTAGGACGAACAATGGATCGTCCACGACGATTGACCAAAAATGGATCGTCCCAGGCCAAATTATAGATTTTAAATGTGCTGACATGTGTATCATCCAAGACGAACAGGTGCATCGGATGGGACATTAACCAAAAAATGCATCATCCAGGATGAAAAAGTTATCGGCAAGGATTATCATGATGATTGTAGCATAGGATGATCATATCGTCCATGACGATAAAGGATCGTCCAAGATGATGAGAGCAAAAAAATCAGAATATTCAGCAGATGGAGTTTTTGATGGAAAAAGAACATATTGTCCAGGACGATAAAGGTATCGGCCATGACGATGTGACAAAAATTTTGAACTCAAAGCAAGGATGGAGATGATCAAAGAAGTCCCAAAAACAATAAAATTAACTAAGAATAATAATGCTAAAACATGAAAAAAAACATAAAAATTAGCAAATAAACAAGTTTTTTTTTTAATTTTATTTAGCAAGACATGCATATGATAAATACTCCAAATAATTAAATTTTAATGATTTGTAAGATCAATAAGTTAACAATGTCGAAATCTGAAAATGGTAGAATATCCGATCCTGTTAACCCTAGGTCGGACTTCTTTTAGGGCAAAATCAACTTTTGAAAACAAAAGCCCTAACTCAAAATAAACTAATTGGAAAGAAAAAGATCCGTTCAAAACTTGCTCCAAAGAAAATATCTTATAGAATAATATACCATAGCAATTTGTCTCAATCATTGAATTTGAAATCAAGCCTTTGAAAATATCAAGTAACTCATGAATTCTTCAAAAATTTTAAAAGTTTGAAAGAGTGGTAAGCTTGTCTTTTGTGGGCTCATTTTATGCCTCTTGTCAATTTGAATGGCACTCTTTGCGCATCTTTTGATTTTTAGTACACTTTTATGTATATATTTTTTCAATTTGGCGTCATTGCACATCTTTTTGTTTTTGGCATCATTGACCTTTTTTTATTTTTTGTTCTTGCAAGCTAGATCCCTTTTCAACAACTCTAAAAATATATTTAGTTGTGAGTAGATCTTCCAGGTATTAAAGAAGAGAAACTCACTCTCTAATATAAGGAAGAATAGACCACAAAGCAGACTTTAGCAATTATATGATAAATATAATGGCAAGATTTCAATTAACTTGAAAGATATATAAAAGCTTTGAATATTATAAATATGAGGTAGATTACTGTAACAATGTAGAAAATATCTTAATTTCAAAAACCAGTTGTTAATTTGAGATAGTCTTTTATTTAGAAAAGAAAATTATACCACTAAAAGATGTTTGAGGGAGGGAAACCATCAACGGTGTTTCTTCCTTTAACTGATTTAGACATGTTAAAACATTAACTATAAATCTCCAAAAAATAAAAAATAAGGAGAAAATATCAATTCAATGATGATCCAAAAAGAAACATGCTAAAAATAACAAAAGTAAAATGAAAAAAAGTAGAGAAAGAAACAAACTAAATAAAAAGTAAAGAATTGATCAGAAAATCATGTAACTCATATTTAATTAAGCAGCAAAAATAAGCAATTAAGAGTCATGAGCCTCCGCAGTCCTAAGTTCCATATACTCTCACGATGTCTTTGGTGAGAGCACACCTGCAAAATAATCAAATGTCAGATTTAGGAACCCAAACAGATTTGAGTTCCTTCTTATGAAAAGAAGAATGTGATGCAAGAGTGATATGTAGTGAATTATGCAATTTTGGTCTTCATACCCAATGTGTACTATGGTGAATGGTGCAAGTATGTGCTACGTGTCCTAACATGCCACATGAAAAATATCTCACTCCAGGAATAGATTTCTTAATTGGTTTAGATTATAATGCCTCTTCATAGTTATTGGCTTTGGATCAAATGTGGGTGTCATCCAATTTTTCTTACATGCATCCAATTTAGTTTTAAACCTCAAGTGAGCATTTTCTAAATAAATTTCCAAATATTGCTTTTTATGCTTATATTTTTTAGTAGAAGCTTTAAAATCAGATTCAAGCGAGGTGTAGGAAGCTTTCAAAGAATCATGCTCAATTATTAATTCAGAATGCTTTTTTATTTAAATCATCTAATTCATCAAGCAGAGACATGTGATTGCTATCAATTTGAAATTGATATTTTCTCAAAATTTTATGCTCTTTTTGTAAATTCAAAAACTCTAATTTCAGACTAATGTGAGTTTTCTTAAGTTTTCTAAATGATGCATGGATTTTCTCACATATTTCAAGCAATTGGTCATAGGTTTGTTGACATACCTCTTCTTGGTCAGATTATTCAAAATCATCAGCCATTAAGAATAAGTTTGTTATCTTCTCTTTAGTTTCAGTCTCCGTGTTGTTGGCTTTAAGTGCCACCATTTTCTCCTTCTTCCTCTCACCTGTATCAAGATTTCTTTGGTTCACCCCTTTCTCATAAGAAATGAGTGAGCCAGAAATTACAGTGATTTTAGCATCAAAAGAGGAAGGCAAAGATCATAAAATTTTGTTCACTTATTTTTTGCTCCCTCTATTTGTGTGTATGATCAACAAACTAACATACATCATTACAAGACTTGACTCAATAAATGAAAATTACAGACTCATTTAATACGACCAATTCTATGCAATCTTGAGCCTTGAATCTTCAAAGAACGGTGCATGATGTACCTGAAATATTAGTCAACATAGAAAGACATATGCACTGCAAATACTAGGAGAAATAAAAGATTAATAAATATTATTTGTTATCATCAAAATCATAAACTCGGAAGCCCGAGTTGTAACAGTACCAGCCAAATTTATACGGTTTAAATGTATTACCACGTGTATCATCTGGGACGAACAGGTGGATCGTATGGGTCGATTACCAATAATTAAGCTCAGATTTAAGAACATCATCTTGGATGAAGAGAATCATCTGTGCTGATCATAGAAGCAAAGTAGGATACTATCAGATCGTCTAGGACGATAAAGTTTTGTCCAGGATGATGAAAAACATAGAAAATATATTAGTCGTTAGATGAAAGGTTAGGAGTGGATTGAATGCATCATCCAAGATGATTGGACCAAAAATGAAATTCAAGAGGTGGATATAGATGATTAGAGAAGACCTAAAGAACACAAAAATAACAGGAAAAGATAAAATTAAAATACAAAAAAGATATAAAAATAGAGATAAAAACAAGAAAATTTTTGTTATTTTAAAATATTATTATTATTATTATTATTATTATTATTATTATTATTATTATTATTATTATTATTATTATTATTATTATTATTATTATTATTATTATTATTATTATTATTATTATTATTATTATTATTATTATTATTATTATTATTATTATTATTATTATTATTATTATTATTATTATTATTATTATTATTATTATTATTATTATTATTATTATTATTATTATTAATAATATTATTATTATTATTATTATTATTATTATATAAATAAATAAGGCATGAATATGATAAATACTCCAAGGGATTAAATTTATAGACTTCTAAGACCAATGCGTTAACATTGTCAAAATCCAAAAATGGTAGAATATCCGATCTTGTTAGCACTGGATCGAACTTCTCTTAGGGTAAAATCATCTTTTGAAAACAAAAGACCTAACTCAGAATAAACTAAATGGATAAGAAAAAATAGATCTGTTCAATACTTATTTCCAAAAAAATATCTTATAGTATAATATATCAAAGTAATTTATCACAATCATGAAATTTTAAATCGAGCCTTTAAAAATAACAAGTGACATATGAATTCTTCTAAGATTTAAAATGTTAAAAAAGAGGGAAGTTTACTTATTGTGGGCTCATTTTATGCCTCTTTTCAATTGATTAGCGCACTTTGCGCATCTTTTTATTTTTGATACACTTTGTGTATCTTTTAATTTTTGGCGGTCATTGCGCATCTTTTCACTTTTTTTTTTCTTTTTGGGGCTAATTTTATGCCCTTGTCATTTTTTGTAAGCTAGACCCCTTTTCAAAACTCATAAAAACCCTCAGTTGTGAGTACATCTTCTAGATATTAGAGAAGAAAACCTCACTCTCTAATAAAAGGAAGAATAAACCATAAAATAATATCAATTTCATATGATAAATTCAATAACAAGAATTCAAAGAATTTAAAATTAAGATAAAGATTTTGAACATTATATATATGATAGATTACTATAGCAATCTAGAAACGATTTCAATTACAAAGCCAACTTATTAATTTTAGATAAACTTTTGTTTAAAAAAGAAAATTATACCGTTAAAAGAGGTTAGAGGGAGGGAAACAATCAATGATGTTTCTCCCATTAATTGATTTAAGGATGACATATATTGACTACAAATTTTAAAAAATAAAAATAAGGCATAAAATATCATTTCAGCTATGACCAAATAAAAAAAAAGTAGTAAACTAAAAGAAAAACAACAAAAATAAAATAACTACAAAATAACAACAAAAATAAATAGCTACCTCAAAATTAAAATAAAAAGAATAGAAAATAACAATAATAAATAGAGTAGTAAACATGCAATTCAAAATTTATTAAGCAGCAAATTTATGTAATTAATAGCCACGAGCCTCCGCTGTCCAAGTACCACATGCTCTCATGAGGACTTTAGTGAGAGCACACCTACAAAATTATCAAATGTCAGATTTCGGAACCCAAATAGGTTTGGGTCCGTTCTAATAAAAAAAGAATGCAATGTATGCGTCTTATGATATGGATCATGCAATTTAGGTCTCCACACCCAATGTGTACTGTAGTGAATAGTGCAAGTGTGTGAAATGTGTCCTAGCTTGTCACATGAAAAATATCTAACTCCAGCAAAAGGATTCAGTAATTTGTTTGGGTTATAATGCCTCTTCTTTGGTTTTGTCTTTAAAAAAAGTGTTGATGTATTACAATTTCTCTTAAGTGTATTCAATTAAGCTATAAACCTCAAGTTAGGACTTTCTAAAATAGCATTATCAACATTCAAGTAGTACTCTTTATGCTTAAATTCTTCAATATAAGTTTTAAAATCAGATTCAAGTGAGGCGTGGGATGCTTTCAAAGAATCATGCTCAACAATCAATTCAAAATTCTTTTCATTCAATTCATCAAACTCATCAAGTAATGACATATGATTGATATTAAGTTGAGTGTGATCTTTACTTAAAATTTCATACTCTTTTCATAAATTTGAAAGTTCTAATTTCAGACTAGTATGAGTTTTTTTTAAGTTTTCTATATGATGCATGAAGGTTCTCACAAACTTCATGTAATTGATCATAGGTTGGTTCATATATTTCTTATTGATCAGACTGATCATGATGATCACCCATAAAGCACAAGTTTGTTGTCTCCTCTTCAGCTTCAGTTAAATGCAGAATATGCCCAAAAAAAAGCCTTTTGGAACCACTTCTTATCCTTATCTTTTCTAAACATGGGTTTCTCCTCACCTTTCTCCTTCCTTGGGTGATCGTTAATTGTAGGACAATCAGCTTTGACATGTCCAGGCTTCCTGTATTCAAAACATATAACATCATAAGAACTTTTAAAGTTTTTACTATGCTTGTCTTTTTTCCATTTCTGATGATACTTATTATTCTTCCTTTGAAAGATTTTGAATTACCTAGTGATGAAGGTAACATCATCACTTTCAGACCCGAAAGCATCAGTGTCATGTTGTTGGCCTTCAGCGCCACAATTTTCTCCTTCTTTCACTCACCTGCATCAAGTTTTCTTTCATTCACTCCTTACTCGTAAGAAATGAGTGATCCAAGTAAGTTATAAATAGAATAAGTATTATTCAAATCTTTAAATTCAGTAATTATAGTGATCGTAACATCATAAGAAGAAGGTAAACATCTCAAAATTGTATTCACTTTTTCATAGTTAGTTAGCTCTTTTCCGAAAGCAGTCAATGACGTAACAATTTGTGTAAAATTAGTATATATGTCATAAATCGATTCAGTAGATTTCACATTAAAAAGTTCATAGTAAAGCAATAAAATATTTAACCTAGATTATTTAACTTCATTAGTTCCTTCATAAGTAATACACAATGTAATCCAAATTTCTTTACCAATTGTACAAGTTGAAACACACATATAATCTTCATATTTCAAAGCTCCAAAAAAATAGTTCAAACATTTTGCATTAAGTTATGATAAATCCCATTCATCAAAAGTCCATTTAGTAAAAGGAACTTCAGTTTTAATTCCATTAACTTCATGAGAAGGAGGTGAATAACCATATTTAACAAGCATCCTCATACTATAATCAATCGATTATAAAAATATATACATACAAGTTTCCAAAAATCAAATTGAATATTATCAAACAAAGGTGGTTCTGTAATAGAATATCCTTCTGCAGTATTATGATTACCAAAGTTAACCATTAATAAAAATTCAAAAGTTTTTAAAAACTAAATTTTATGAATCCTGCTCTAATACCACTTGAATGTTCGGCAAGGATGTTATGCCCTAATGAACTAGTCTCATGGCTAACAAAGAGGGGGGGGGGGGGGGGGGGGATTTGGTTTTTAAAAATTTTTCAATCAAAACAAAAAACTAAAAATTATTTTGCAAAAGCATAAACTTAAACCAACATTCACTAGATAAAGCAATGTGTAAAAATCAAATGTGGAAGCAGTAATAAAGAACATAAAAATTTATATTGGTTCAGTCAACTTGACCTACAACCACTCCTTGAAGCCTCTCCTCCGAGTATCGCACTAAACACAGTGTCTCTCCTTTTGCCCCCACAGCAAGGCGAAGAACACCTAATTTGTCACATTTGTCTGTTTTTGGATTTAAGGTGTTCAAACATAATAAAAGAAAATCTTCTTTAGGAAACTTTTATCCAATATTAGATGAAGGAATTTTTTTGGATACACTAATGTTTAAAAATCTTATAGAGTATTTAACAAAAGAACTTTAGAAGTTGAAGAGACCATACATGTTGTATTCGATGAATCTTGAATTTTAGGAGAGCCAATTTTGGAAGAAGATGATTTAGAGAATAACTCCCAAATGATTAAGAAAGTTAATTTGGAAGCAAATTTAGAGTTAGAAAACCCGTTGCCTAGAGATTTGAAATTTTCTAAAAAACTACCCTAAGGAATTAATTTTAGGTGAACCTAGTGAGCGTGTTAGGACTAGGCGTGGACAAAGCAAAGAAGTCAATCATTCTTCTTTTATTTCAATGATAGAACTCACAAATATAAATCAAACACTTTTGAATGAATTTTGGAGTTTAGCAATGCAAGAAGAATTAAATTAATTTATGATAAATGATGTTTGGGAATTAATTGAATGGCCAAAGGATCAAAGTGTAGTTGGAACTAAGTGGGTATTCATAAATAAAATGAATGAATCAAGAGTTGTTGTTACAAATAAGTTAGATTGACGGCTGAGTGGTATAATCAGATTGAAGGGATTGATTTTGAGGAAATGTTTGCCCCTGTAGCGAGACTTGAAGCAATTAGGGTTTTATTAGCCTTTGCCTATTTTAGAGGATTCAAATTGTTTCAAATGGATGTTAAAAGTGCCTTTTTAAATGGGGTGATTCAAGAGGATGTTTATGCTGAATAACCTCCATATTTTGAAAATTCAAAAGGCCCAAAACATGTTTTTAAATTAAAAAAGGTATTATATGAATTGAAATAGGCACCTATGAAGTGGTATAAGAGGTTGAGGACTTTCATACTTGAGAGGTCTTTTAAAAAAGGAAGTGTGGATACCACTCTCTTTTTGAAGAAATTAGAAGAAGAAATACTCATTGTTTAAATTTATATTAATGATATCATCTTTAGTTCTACAAATAAAGATCATTGTGATAATTTTTCTTAAATAATGAGTAGTGAATTTGAGATGAGTCTAATAGGAGATCTGAGTTACTTTCTAAGTTTTAGTATTAAGCAAATTAAGGAGGGAACATTTCTTAGTCAGTCAAAGTTTGTTAAGGTCATCCTCAAGAAGTATAAATTAGACAATGCTAAATTGGTTAGTACACCTATGAGTTCCTTAGTTCAGTTAGATACAGACCCAAGGGAAAAATCTTTTGATGAAAAGAAATTTAGGGGAATAACTGGATCTTTGCTATGGTATCTCGCACAATTTGGGATAAATGGCTATGATGTAGTTTTTGAGAGAAACTATGGGATTCTAGTGAGAGAAAGCTATTCTATATTCAAAATTTTTATTTGCGGCTTTCATGGCAATGGACGTTTGCCGGCCGTCTTCCACGGCTGGCGGGCAAACTCTGATTCAACGTGCAATTCCAACTCCGTTTAACTCGTCAAGATCGATCTCTCCTCCAGCATTTGGTGACGACGCTACTTCAAATAAGCTAGATGGTAAGGTCTGCTACACAGGAAAGCCATTGATTATCAATGAAGGCGGACTTTTGAATCTGAAGAAACCTATGGAGATAATTGGAAAAGGAAAGAGCATAATCTCAGATAATTCTTTGATCTACAAAAAATTGGATTCTCCAGTTGAATCCTTTGTAATGGCTAATGGAACTGACATTGAAGAGTCATTCCAGGCTGGATATGGGAGATAAATTCAAAGGAAACAATATTATCCTTGATGAGAATTTGGATATTGAGGTTGGAAAAAATTAGGAAACAAGGGATATAAATGATCTAGAGGAAGTTTGTGTTTGTGAAAATTGCGGAACTGAATGATTGTCTAGATACTCTTCTTCAGAAGGAAGGTATTTCTAAAAACTTTAAGAATTGGATTCCTAATGCATGGACAAAGAAGAACAACATTAATGACACTGACCTAGACTTTGGGAAGAAATTTACAAGTGAAGACAAGGTAGTCAAAATCCATTTGGCTAATGAGTGGGAGAACTCAGTGAAGCTTCAAAATTCACTGGTTATCAAGGTGTTTGGTCATAATGTTCCTTTCGAATTGATTTGCTGAGAGCTGAGGCAATGGGATCAATTCAAAAAATTCAACTTAACTATTCTTGGTTTGGGATGGATTCTTTGTGCTTTTGATGAGAAAGAGGAGTTGAATTCAGTGTTATCTAGTGGGCCTTGGTATGTGAAGAACAACATAATAAGCATGGACAAGTGGTCACCATCCTTCTCACCAGCTTCTCTGAAAGGACTCACGTCCCCTTTTTGGATCAGAATGCCAAGCCTCCCTCTTCAATGCTGGGATGAAATCAACATGTATAGAATTGCCTCCATGGTTGGTAAGCCATACATGATAGATGGAAATTCATTCCAATGGAATAGAAGGGAATTCGATAGGGTTTGTGTTTGCATAAACCTGGATTCAAAATTGCCTTTGGGAGTATGTGTTGAAGGTTCTTTAGGCAAATTCTATCAAAAAATTGAATATGAAAAGATCCCCATCTTTTGTTTATGTTGAGGCAAAATCGGACAATTGTTAGAACAATGTCCAGATAAAGTGGAAAAGGTATCTCCTCCTGTCGAGGTTGAAAATGTGATTAATAGTATGGAATCAAATCTAAATTATGGAAATATCCAAGGGACAAATTCTAATGTGGATGGATACGGGCCTTGGATTCATGTTGACTTCAGGAAAAATAAGTCAAAAATGCAAGGCTTTTTTCCTAAGTTCAATTCTCAGAATAAATCTGTTTTGCATTATGAAAATATACTCAAGTGTCCTAAGACCAATATGGTGTATAAAATAGTGGAGAATGCTTCAATTGAAGAACCTGAAAGGAAAATTCATGCTTTGAAAGACTCCTTAGGAGGTATGGAAGGAAGGATGGAGGTATCTGGAGAGGAATCTATTGTTGCGGCACAAAAGGGGAAGAAATAAATTGCTCTTTTATGGTAGATCTCCCTAATATCCCTCTTGTTAATAACAAATTTTCTCTGTTGAATAATGTGATTGAAGAAGGTGAAATTGTGGAACCTGTTATTGAAAATGCTTTAATTGGCAGTGACAATAACAACACCTTGGTCTCGGAGAGACGTGGCATTAAAGGCATATATGAGGAGGCTAAATTTACAAGCTCTAAGAAGAAAGGTTCTAAGCAACTTAAAAGCTTAGGTCCTATTAAATTAAAACTAAGGAGTAGAAGATTGGATGAAATTAAAAATGAAAAAGTAGGGGATCGCTCCCCTATTCTTCATAAATGACATCCATTGGCTTCTAGAATTGTAGGGGAGCTAGGATAAGGAGAGCTTCCATATATTTGAAGTAGTTTGTTAAAGATAATGGAGTTATGTTTATGGGATTGCTGGAAACTAAGGTCTCTTTGTTTAACAGAAGAGATGTTGATTTGTTAATTGGATTGGGATGGAATTTCTTTCAAGTTCCTTCGGTTGAAAAATCTGGAAGCATATTGATTATTTGGAAGCCTGATATGGCTTCTTTCAATGTTTTCGAATCTTCAAACCAATTCATTATTGGGGACATAGATTTAAAAAACATAGGTAGTTGGAGAATTGCTACTATGTATGGTAACATAGATGTATACAAAAGGAGAATTTTATGGGATAAATTGTAGCAGTACATTACAAATGATAAAGCTATGATTATTGGAGGTGATTTCAATTGTATTCTTAATAAAGATGATAAGAAAGGAGGAAGAAAATTTGTTTACTCCTTGGGAGCCAAAGAGAGTCCTTTGTAGTTTCTAATGACCTCCATGAGGTTAGGAGCATTGGACCCAAGTTTACATGGTGTAAAAATAATTCTGGAGCAAACTGAATCCTTGAAAGGTTGGACAGATGTTACTTCAATTCAGTGGCTTCAAGTTCTCCTCATCACCTTGTGGTTAAGCACCTTGCTAGAATTGCCTCAGACCATTATCCTATCATTTTGAAAATTCAAAAATTCAATACTATCCTTAATGAAGGCATTAAGTGTGAAGATATTTGGGTCTCTAACCCAGCATCGTGTACTGTGATTAAAAAAACCTGGAGTAAAAAAACTGATGGGGTTTTCAGCCAGATTCTCAACAGTAAGTTGAAGAGGTCTTTGAAGGCTCTGTTTTACTAGAGTAAAGACAAACAAAAGGCTTTATCACTACATAAAGAATCTATTAACAAAGAAATCTTGGAGCTGCATGATAAAGAATGCAAGGAAGGTCTTTTGGATGATGAATGCTTGGTTTTTAAAATGAAAGTTGGGGAACTCAACTCAATTTTAGCACATATTAATACGTGGTGGAGGTAGCATGCTAAGGTGAAATGGGCCATGGAAGGAGATACAAATTCTAAGTTTTTCCATGCTTTTTCTAGTGCAAGGAAAAATGCTAATTTCATAAACAGGATTAAGGGTGATAACGGGTTGGAGACGGAAGATCAGCCCTTGATTGAAGACATTTTTTTTGAATTCTTCAGGAAAAAATGGGAGTTCAGTGAATGTAATTTTGAAGGCTAGCCGAAGCCTTTATATCATCTGGAAGAGGAAGATATTCTCAATTTAAGCAAAGAATTTTCTATATAAGAAGTTCAATTGGTTATCAAGAATACAGGAAGGTACATTGCCCCTGGATATGATGGAGTCACATACACATTCTTTAAGAGCTATTGGGAAATTATAAAAGGTTATTTTTGGAGAGCTCTTACTGGAAAAATGAATTCCAGTTGGAAAGAAACACTAATTGTCTTGATCCCGAAAGTTTCAATTCCTATCTACCCATCTAATTTCAGGCCTATTAGTTTGTGCAATGTTATATACAAAGTGGCTGCCAAGGTTTTATTAAACAAAATTATTTCTATTATCCATAAAGTGATTTCTATTGAGTATGTTGCATTCTTAAAGGGAAGAACTATGATTGATCACATGATGATTGCACATGAGATATTTCATAAATTTAGGTTCTCTAAAAATTCTAGCGGGATGGTCTCTTTCAAACTGGATTTGGAACGAGCTTATGACTCTATGGGCTGGCCAGCATTGGAAAAAGCTTTGAGGTATTTCAGATTCCCTTCATCTATATCTTCCTTAATTATGGAATGTGTATCCAATGCCAAGTTTTCTGTTATAATTAATGGGAATTCTTTAAATTGGATTGATGCCAAATGTGGATTTCGGCAAGGGTGCCCCTTGTCCCCTTACATGTTCATTCTTTGTGCTCAATTGTTGTCTAATGCTATGATACAAAGAGGTGATAATTATGGTATTAGTGTTTCTTCTGATGGACCTAGGATATCACATTTGTTATATGCGGATGATATTTTATTATTTTCAAAAGCAAATGTGAAGGAGGTTAAGTATATCAAAGGAATCATTAATGACTATTATTGTTGGACCAGCCAAAAAGTCAATAAAAATAAATCTTGTGTACTCTTTGGGAAAGCTATGAATAGAAGAATGAAGAACAAAATCAAGAAGATTATGGGGATTCTTAGTGTCAAAGAATTCCAATATCTTGGAATTAAAATTTCCTTGAGAAGATTAGTTGCTCAAGACTTCCAATTCATTATTAAGAAAGCTATGAAAATGATTAATATTTGGGGGACTAAATTCATCCCTTCGGCTAGTAAATTCAATCTTGTTAAAACTGTTTTGTTGTCTTATACCATCTTTCATAGCACTCATTCCTTGATCCCAAAAGGCACACTTGAGGAGATGGACAAGTTGTGTAGAAGCTTCATTTGGAATAAATCTTTGAATAATCAGGTAATGCATTTTGTCAATTGGAAAACCTATGCTCTCCGTCCAAATGGGGAGGTAGAGGTCTTCATTCTTTCCATGACAAAACTGGGCCATTAATAGCATGAATTTCTTGGAGGTATATTCAAGAAGAGGATTCCTTGTTGCATATTGCATTATTTCCCAAATATGGTTCTTGTTTTGAAAATCAATTTTCAAGAAAAAAAGGATCTACAGCTTGGGTTATTATCAAAAAGGAGGAGAATTCTTAAGGCCTATTGTTATATGGAAGGTTGTAAACGGAAGTTACATTAACATACTTAATGACATATGGATTTTGGATAAAGATCTCAATAAATGGCCTACTTATCTTAATCCCCAAGATCTAGAAGGTTCCTTACTTGATAAATTTTTTATTGATGGAAGATGGAATTTAAATGAGATGAACAAAACTTTTGGTCAAGATCTTGTTAATTTGATTCTACAAATCAATCTCATGGTTGGAGATTCGAAAGATAAAATGGAACTTTTATATAGTAGATCTGGTAAGTCAATATCTGAATTGGCTTTTGAATCTTCATTCCAAGTTTTTCAGCATGTAAACTATTGGAACTGGATTAAGAAGGCAAAGCTGTCACTTAGTTGAAGTTTTCTAGTGGAGAATTTTTAACAAAGCAATCATACTTTCCAGTTTTTGTGTTATAGAAGGTTGCAAATGTTTTTTGAATGTCCTAGAGGCTGTTAAATGGTGGAAGCATTGAACATATTACAACAAAATGCAGAAAACTGGATGACATTTTTCAACATTTAAATAAATGGGGATTTGGCATTCCAAATCCAGCTCGTTCACATATTATATTCATTGGATTTCTGTACAAAATAGTTGGGTGATTAATTTATATTGCAATGCTATTTATTTCACTTGGAAAGCTAGGAATAATCTTGTTCACACAAGAAAGGAAGCGGGTTCTATTTTCATTACAATGGAATCTATTTCTTTGGCTTCAATGTATATTACAAATGCAGTGGCTATCTCAGGTAAATGGGGTGTCAATCAGCTTAGTAAGCTATTGGATGTTCATTGGCATCCCCCTCCACCCGGTTGGATCAAGTTTAATATGGATGCTTCCTTACTACTATCTTATAAAGGAGGTATTAGAGAAGTATGTAGGGATTTCAAAGGCAGGTTCTTAATAAGGTTCCTCCTTCCTTTATTTATTTGTTAAAGGAGGAATCTTATGGTTACATTTACCTTCTTGATTTCAATTTTCAATAAATTTTAAATGCACTTGGTTGCATTTTCTTCAAAGAAAATACTACTAGCAGACCTGATATTATATTTAGTTCTTGCTTTGTGCTAGATTTCAATCATAGCCAAAAGAATCACATTTGAAAGAAATAAAAAAGGATTTTGAGATATCTCTTAGGAACTCAGAAGATAGAGATTTGGTATCCTAAGTTTAGCTTTTCATTTGAAATAATGGGATATTTAGATTCAGACTTTTCAGGTTATAGGGTTGATAGAAAGAGTACATATGAAATATGTCATTTTTTAAAGAAATTCTTTAGCTTCTTGGTCTAGTGGAAAATAGAATATTTTAGCCCTGTCTACTACTAAAGTTGAATACATTGCCTTAGGAAGCTGTGTGGCACAATTCTTTAGTTGTAATAACAGTTGATTGATTTTGGATTTTTAATAGGCATAATTCCAATTTATTATGATAACAGTAGTGTCATTTTCTTTTTAAAAAATCTTATTCAATCTTATATAACCAAACATATATACATAAGGCATCATTTCATTAGGGATCATGTATCCAAAGGAGAAATTAGATTGAACCATGTTTCAACTAAAAATCAACTTGCATATATTTTTACAAAATCACTAGCATTTAATACTTTTAGCACATTAAGAACAAGAGTTGGTGTGGTTGATCTTAATATTTAATTAAACTTTTCTGCAAACTTGATATATGTCTTTGTGTGTTTTCATTTTTCTTTTCATTGTGCTTATTTGTGTAAGTGATTTTCCTTTTTTTTAAAATGTTTTGTGTGATTTTCAAATGTTTTTAAATATCATATTTCCTATGTTTGATCGATCGTGCAAATTTTTCTAAGTATTTTATTCATACTTTACGAAATTATTTTTGTCCCGTACGAATTCTGTTGAACATAAATCATTGTTTTAGGCTGATCATATAAAGTTTTAATTTTCCAATACATATCACATTGCACGATATTTATATCATCCCAAATTATTTGTATTACTTTGTGTATACACATGTAGATGATTATGTGGGTAGAATTAGTTATTATAACTGATCGTACGTACAAACTTTTAGTTCATACATATAAACCACATGTGATTTAATGTGGGGGACGAACCTAACCATCTTTACAACAATGTTTAATAACCGATCATCCTAGATAAGCACCTGGTCATATGTACGATTTTCTGGTAAAAAAGCTTGTATGAAAGGACTTTTAGAAACTTGCATGATTATGAAAAGTCATTTCCTTTTGAACATATTTATACGTACATTCAAAATTATTTTGTACGTGACGAATGATCTATCGTACTGTACGAACCTCTTTTCATATGTATGAATGGTTATTTCTCTTTAAGTAGCAGGGCTTTAGATTTTATTTTCATTCACTTCATTAGCCCCTTTCAAACCTACTTTCTTAGTTATGGCCAGTTCTAGTAAGCGTGGTAGAGTTACTAAGGGATCATCCTCTAAGAGTGAAGATGACCATTTTCAATCTAGCGTAAATGAGGCTTCTTTCCTTAAGCAGTAAAAATTACTCCCATAATCTTACTTCAAGAAGATATCCATTTTCAAGTAATGCCTCCTTTCTCTACCACTCAATTTTCCTTCATCCTGACTTTGATTCATGCCTACAACAAAGTGACCTTTCACTATTTTATGGAAAGCATGTCTTTTAGTTCTTATGAGAGTAGGATAATATCTTATGTCCACAAGAAAAGGGTAGAAATCACTAAGGAAGATTTGGGTACCATTTTGTATTTAAGAACTCAAGGAGTTATAGCCCACACAATAACTTCAAAATCTAATTTTGACTAGTCCAAAATAAATAAAGTTCTTAAAGAGATTGAGCAAGTAAGTCATTTTCCTAGGGTCTATACTTTAAACCAAAATACATGGGTCATTCACCGTGTCCTTAGAAATTATATTATTCCTAAAGCTGGTGATCATATTAACATTATTACTCCTCTTCTATCCTCTGTTACCTATCTTATCATGATTGGATAACCTATTGATGAAGCTCAACTTATTCTAGATTATATTTATGGCATTTTGATCAGCAATTTGATTAAATTCAGACTCGCCAAAACTAGTAGGATGCTCAATACCAGCAAGACATGGGGTGGATTTGAGGACAGTTCGAATCCGTGTACACAAACATAGCTATGATGAATAGCTATTTTTGTGTCTTTAATCAGACTCCTCTAGAATAGGGCCCCTCGTTTTTCTAGATGTACTTCTTATGTATTGTCTTTGCTAGTCCTTTGAGATGTTTTGATTTTTATGATGTTTTTGATGCTTTTTGTACTTGTATTATTTTAAATTATTGATGTTGTTATTATGTTATGTTGTCTTGAGATCTATGTATTGATATCATATGTGCTTTATTATATTAGATCTTCATATTGATATTAATAAATAATTTATTATTTTGTCTTGTTGATTTTGTTCTTTGTTTGAAATAATAGTTTGCCTATATGATAATCGTGACTTAATTAATCTAAAAAGTGTTATAACATGAACATCAATATAAAAATTAATTTCATTATGAAATCTAATTTTTCAAAAATATAAGTTAATTTATAACTCGATCAAATTAAGGCTATCAATCTCATGTTCTTTTAAAGAATACATAATTTAAATATTATTATTACAATTTTGATGTCTTATTATTGTTTATTTCTCTTTTTAATATAATTATCTTTGTACTTAGCGAAGGTTGAGTTTTTAGAATAGTGATTTTGGAAAGATCAATTAAAAAAAGAAGAAATGTGTAAGTGTACAAAAATTGAAAGATTGCATAATAGTTTGCAAATTAAAACGAGGTACAAAATTAACCAAAATACAAAAAGATGCATAAAGTATGCATCAAATAATTAAAAAATGTGTGTAATGTTGCTAATTGAATATGTTCTTTCCTTTTTCATTTAATCTTCAAATTCAAATCAATCTAACGTTCAATTATAATTTTTATTAGAAATTGAATTTAACTAATCTTCATTTCGTCCCTATCTAATTATCTAGAATGTTTCATGAACATGATCTATTTTTCTTTTAAAAAAAATGATCTATTTTTCTTGTCTATGTTACATTTTACTTTAAATGTTTTTGAATCTTTATTTTTATCTAATGGACATTAATCTTGTTATTGCAGTTATAATTCAATCTATTTCAAGATCAATTATTAATGGTTTCTCATATGAATTTTTTCATTTCAACTTTCTCTTCTTGCTTCTTATTGTTGTTCTCAAAAAGGGGGAGAAATATTGTTTGCTTTTTCTCTTTGCATTTTTTTTATATTTGCAAATGATTGTTTGGTTTGTTAGTGATGTTTTATTTTTTATGTTTTTTTTATATATATATTAGCATATTTGTTTTGCATTTGATTGTTTGATTTGTTAGTGATATTTTTTTTTGTGTTTATGTAAGTTTATGAAAAAAAAATATTAATTTATTCTTAAAAGAAATTCCCTTATATTGACATGTTTATTCTTTTTTTTATTTATTGAGAGAATGCAAATTGCATTAATTAAAAAGACGGCTATTACAATCTAGAAATGAAGGAATCTAATAGCTATCCTTTCAAACTTACGAATGGAAGCTTTATTAAAAGAAAATTAAGCATAATAATAATATCTGAAAGATATGGAATTTCATAAAGGAAATAAGATCCTCTACTCCTTATTTTAAACTAATTGGGATGGAGGGGATACCAAGAATTAAACAACCAAAAAAGTTGATTAGTTTCTCAGAGTTCTCAATTAAGTAAAAAATACAGAATAAAGAGATTCTTAAAATTCAATATTCTATCCCCATCTTTCAAATACTCACTTATGATTAATTTAAAACTAAAATAACAATTTCCATAACAACTAATAAAAGTAAAAGGAAAAAAATAAAATCTAGGATCTTCATGCTTTGAAGACTTCTGGATCTCCACATCAATCATTTTCAAACAAGCCAAACATTGACCTTCAAGATAGCCATCTTTATATTCTATAGTCTTGTCAAGAAGAAACTTCATTTTAAAGACTATACTAACAATTGAATGACTAATCACATCCATCAAAATGTGTCCAAACCCCTCCTTATGATACATACCTTCAATAATCATTCAATCTTTTTTATGAGATGAATGGTGAAGTACCACAAAAACTATCACCATGTATTCCAGATTTCTTCCCTCTATGGTTGCCTTTGATCGGCCCAAATGATTTTATTTCTGTTGAAACTTGTTCAATATGAATTAGGTTGTTAAACCTAAGCTTATGTCCCAGCTGCTAAACAAGAGGGGGGAGTGAATTGATAATTTAAAAATTTTACCCTCTTTTAAAATTTTATACCAAAAATTTACTTTAATGAATTTTGTAGAAAAAGATTTTTCAACAACAAGTTAAACAGTAAAAACAAAAGTCAGCGGAAAATAAAAAGACACAAGATTTCTAGTAGTTCGGTCAAACACGACCTACATCCACTCCCCGGAGGCACCCTCCGAGTATTGCACTAATACCACTAGTGACTCTCCTTTTGTACCCACAGGAAGGCGGAAAAACTTTTACAAAACTCTCTTCCACCACTACCCGGTGTGGAAGAGAACCGTCGTCCTTTTACACTCTACTCAGTGTTGGAAGAGAACCGTCTATCCTTTCACACTCTCCCAGTATAGGCAGAGAACCCTTCATCCTTTCACACTCTCCAAGTGTGGGCAGAGAACCCTTCGTCCTTTCATACTCTCTAAGTGTCCGCAGAGAACCCTTCATCCTTTCACACTCTCCAAGTGTCGGCAGAGAACCGGATCTCTTTGACAGATCTTCTCACAAGAAATCTAGAAGGAAGAGAGAAAAGAGTGAAGTAATCAAAAAACACAAGTAAAAATTCTTACTTTTGAGTACCAAGTAAATCTTTCACGCTCCAGTAGTAAGAATCCTCCTTCAAACACTCTCTCACACTCACTCCTTGAGTTTGCCTTCAGTTAGCACAAAGATAAGTAGGCTAAAAGATTAAGAGGCAATTCTAATTAGACTTTATATAGTAAAGACACAAAAAAAACATCCAAAAATTGCTGATTTTAAAGTCTGTACATAGTGGATCATCCCGTACGATCGTTGATTGTCCTAGATGAACATACTTAAATCAGTTGCTTCCGAACATAATGTATATTGGTACGAACTAACTTCGTACCGAATTATCATCCCGTACGAAGTAAGTTCATTCGGTACGAACAGTTATACTATGGGTTAGTTTTGACAAACTGCAGGAAGTTTTCAAAATTAGAAAGGATAGAGCATTTTCATCCTCGGACGAATAAGAGTTCGTCCGGATAAATTTTTTACAGAGAGCATTTCATCTTGGGCAAAATAGGAGCTCGTTAGAATAAAAACTTTTCAGAGAGCGTTTTGTCCTGGGATGAATTGGAGTTCATCTGGATGAAATTTTTATAGAGAGCATTTCGTCCTAGGCTGAATATAGGATTTCCTCTAACATAAAATTTTTCATAGTGCATTTCATTCTAGGACGAATTGGAGTTTGTTTGGATAAAATTTTTATATAGAGAATTTCATCCTTGCATGAATAGGATTTTATCTGAACAAAAATTTTCCATAGAGCATTTCATCCTCAGGCGAATAAAAAAATTTGACTGGATGATTAGGACTTAAAAAAAATTTCTCACTTCATGTTCGTTCCATTTCTCTTCTGAGGGGATAACTGACTTGATCGTCCCGTACGAACATGGTTCGTCCCGTATGATCAGTATGAATTTTAAAGATCTCCCCAAGTGTGTGTGTGTGCTAAGTTACTTAATTACAA
This sequence comes from Dendrobium catenatum, assembly GCF_001605985.2. Classification (NCBI taxonomy): domain Eukaryota; kingdom Viridiplantae; phylum Streptophyta; class Magnoliopsida; order Asparagales; family Orchidaceae; genus Dendrobium; species Dendrobium catenatum. Next base: position 6,718 of record NW_021319354.1, on the reverse strand, counting down.
TCACTCCCTCTCAAACTCAATACAATTAAAAGTACAAGCTTCAATTTACAAATTATCTCATGCTGAATTTTGATTTGAAGTATTTCTTAGTCTGGAGTTCAATTATCCTGAAATGTTAGTCCACAGAAGAGTAAAAATAATTCTTCTAAAAATTGTTAGGAGAAAATAAAACTTTAAAACAATAATATTTGGAATTATCAAAACTTTACAAGTTGTAAGAATGTAAAACATGTAAATAACAACACTCTTAACAATCTCCCCCTTTTTTATAATGGAAAAATAATTATTATTTGTATAAATTTCAAATTCTAAGAATCTGCTAAACTCCCCCTGAATTGATGAACATATAAGAGTAAGGAGGCATTGCTCAACAATTTTTTCTTTTATCCTTTTTTTTCTTTTGTTTTTTTTAATACAAACAGATACAATATGAATATTTGAAAACAATAATACTTATGATACAAAATAAGAACACAGATACGATACAAATAATACAAACATTTTTTTCTACCACTTTTTGACAACAGTAAAAAAAGAAGAAGAAAAAGAACATAAATGTAAGCAGTCATATGAGAATCCTTTGATAATTAATCCTTGAAAGTGATTGAAATAAATATTGTAAATAAAATCAAATTATTAGGTAAATAAAAATGATTCATAGAATTTAAGAAGAGATATAACATTGATAATAAAAAGTATATATCAAAAATACGAATTAATTTGGACACTAAGAAAAAGAAAATCATTACAAAAAGGATGAATATAAAATTTATATATTTAAAATGTCAATACAAAATATAAATGTATAGAAGATCAATTTGAATTAAGAGATCAAAAGATTGTGGAAAAAAATAACTACCACGTGTGACGCTATGCGCATCTTGTTCAATAGTTGTGGCAAATTTTTGTACATCCTTTTACTTGTGCGCTTATTTTGTGCCTATTTTTTCAAATTGCGAACCATTGCGCATTTTTTTTTAATTTTTGTACATTTTTACATTTTTCAAGAGTAATCTTGATCTTTTCAAAATAAATAATAAAAAAATTCAAATTTTTTTAAGCGCATCAATATTTATTGATAAGTGAAATACAAAATAAGAAAACATCACAATTGCAATAATAATATTGAACATTAATGTAGTCTATTAGGAGACATGAAATTGACATTCTTAATTTTATCAAGTTATAAGCAAAACTTAAATTTAAAAAAATTAGATTTTTTAATGAATTCAATTTTGAGTTGCAGTTTAAGTTATAACATTTGTAGGATAAAAATTTTTAGGGATTTTCATATAGGCTAACACACATTTCAAAATGAGATTAAAACAAAATAAGATAACTTATATTGATATCATTACAATGGATATTATTAACTAAGGAATGATATCAATATGACATAAAAACTCAAATACTAAGACATTAAATGAAAAGTACATCATAAAAAGAGAAATACATCACAAACTATTAAAACACAATCACATCATCTAAATAAAAACATAACCAAGTACATGAATCACTATGATGGTCCCTGATCTAGAGGAGGAGGAGGTACCATATTGAAGAAACTAAAATAACTACTTATCATAAGCATGTTGGAACTAATATCATCCATCTGTTCTCTCATATACCCCATATCCTGATTGTACTGAATATCCTGATGCTGTAAGTGAGTTTTAATTTGATCAATCTTTGATCAAAATGAGACTCTAAGTGATCAAATCTCTGAACTAAATCCTGATAATTTAGTTCACTAGCAGGTGCAGGTTCCTCCTCTGAGTCACTAATAACATGTGCTTT
>NW_021319354.1:0-4821 GCF_001605985.2 Dendrobium catenatum | reverse complement strand
AAGAATCATGCTCAATTATTAATTCAGAATGCTTTTTTATTTAAATCATCTAATTCATCAAGCAGAGACATGTGATTGCTATCAATTTGAAATTGATCTTTTCTCAAAATTTTATGCTCTTTTTGTAAATTCAAAAACTCTAATTTCAGACTAATGTGAGTTTTCTTAAGTTTTCTAAATGATGCATGGATTTTCTCACATATTTCAAGCAATTGGTCATAGGTTTGTTGACATACCTCTTCTTGGTCAGATTATTCAAAATCATCAGCCATTAAGAATAAGTTTGTTATCTTCTCTTTAGTTTCAGTCTCCGTGTTGTTGGCTTTAAGTGCCACCATTTTCTCCTTCTTCCTCTCACCTGTATCAAGATTTGTTTGGTTCACCCCTTTCTCATAAGAAATGAGTGAGCCAGAAATTACAGTGATTTTAGCATCAAAAGAGGAAGGCAAAGATCATAAAATTTTGTTCACTTATAGTTAGAAAGTTCTCCTCCTAAGGCATGCAATGAAGTAACAATATGAGTAAATATTATATACATATTAGAAATTTATTCATGAGGTTTCATACAAAAAAGTTTGTAATCATGTAAAAGAATGTTCAAGCGAGATTTCTTTACTTCATTAGTACCTTCAAAGGTGATACAAAATTTATCCTAAATTTATTTACCAGTAGAGCAAGTAGAAACATGCATGTAATCTTTGGATTTTAATGCACAGAAAAAATAGTTCAAATATTTTGCATTTAATTGTGTTAAATCCCTATCATATATAGTCCATTCAGTAAAAGGAAGTGTAACTGTAACATCATTCAATTTTCGAGTTGGAGGTGTATAATCAACCTTAACAAGCATCCACATGCGATAATCAATTGATTGTAAAAATGTAGACATGCGAGTTTTTCAAAAATCAAAAGGGATATTATCAAACAAAGGTGGTCGGGTAACAGAATACCCTTTCGCAGTATTATAATTTTTGTTGTTAGCCATGGATCGAAATTCAAAAAGTTTTTAAACTTAGTTTTTATGAATCCCGTTCCGATACCACTTGAAAGTTCATTAGGGATGTTAAGCCCTTAAGAACTAGCCCGAGGCTAACCAAGAGGAAGGTGAATTGGTATTTTAAAAATTCTTTAAGCAAAGCATAACAAAACTTAAAACCAAATCACCATTGAAATGAAAGTGCAAAAAAATAAATAAATGTGGAAGAAGTAGAAATAGAACACATAGATTTATAGTGGTTTGGTCAATTTGACCTACGTCCACTCCCCAGAGGTGCCCTCCGAGTATTGCACTACAAAAGTGACTCTCCTTTTACTCCCACAGTAAGGCGGAGAAGCCTTTACAAAACCTCCTTTTTGCCAACCCCGGCAAGGCAGAGAACCCAACTCCTTTTACTTCCTCCTGAAGCAGGCAGAGAACCTTTACTCCTTTTGCTTCCTACTGAAGCATGTAGAGAACCTCTATCAATTACTGAAGCATACCTCTCCCAACCCTTCCAAGGACCAGCGACTCTAGTGGGAGAAGAAGTGGAACAATACTCTGAGCAACCCTTGTGAATCCCCCTCACAAGCTCCCCCTCATAAAATCCTCTCTCTCCCCCTCTCCCTCCCCTCTAGGCTTTCTCAAGTCAAGACAGTAGCAAAAGATCTTTTTGCATGAGAAAATTTGGGTCTTTTAAATAGAATTTCAAGAACCGAATTTATCGTCTAGGATGATAGGAATATCATCCTAGAGGATCAGTACGAAATAAGCTCAATCAGCCGGGATGATTTGGGATGATCGGAAGAAAATTGGTTATATCGTCTAGGCCGATACAATATCGTTCTGGCTGATTATTTCAAATTCGAGTACTATTATACTCAACATCTCTAGGAATAGATGATGTCCGATGTCAATCTTCCAAGACATCGTCCCGGCTAATTATGCGATCGGCCCGGCCAATGTGATCGTATCAATCAGCCTAATTACTTTCCATAATTGTTAGATTAATTTAGGCCTAATTGTGCTGTATTGTGCAGGCCGATATGGATATCATCCTGGATGATATTTTAAAATAAAGAATACCTAAATTAATCATGGCAGTTGATTCATTCTGATTTGAGCATATCATCCTGGCTGATACATGTATCATCTAGGATGATTTGCTTAATGATGGCTGCTTAACCAGGATTCCCCAATTAGGGTTTCTATTTTTAGTCGGATCATCCTGGCCTATATGAACATCATCCAGGCCGATGTACTCAATATAAAAAAACTCAGAAAACCCCTCAAGTGTTTGTGTGCAAGGTTACTTAGCATCAGGAACCACTTTTACAATTGACTCAAGAAAGAAAAGAATACAGACTTGACTCAACCTAAATCTAACCTATCTTGAGCTGGCTTGAATTGCATTCGATCTTATGGTCATAAAAAATTAGTAGGCGAGGCAGTCGTAGAAAAATATGAATGTTTGTTATCATCAAAAGTATAATCCATAATCTCAGATTAGCAACAGACAGTTCAGGAAATAATGATCCCGACCATCTTTTACCTCTGATAGGCAACTTGATTGGACGACTCAATGAATTGAGGGTCCAAATTTTCCCTCGAGGACCTTCTAGAAGGCATGTAAGACCTTTTTCCATCAGCCATGATAAAAAAAATAGAGAAATTAGGAGTGAGTATGATGGTAGAATGCTTGGGTGAGAAAATATTATGTGAGAGTCTCGATTTTTAAAGAAATGATATGATAGTCTAGAACGATAGCAGAATTGTCCAGCACGATCGGGTGCAATAATTATATCTAGGATAATTGGTCAAAAAGATGGTAAAGTCATCCAGGATTATCAGACATCATCCAGGATGATGAAAAATAGGGAATCGTCCTGAGGAGTAAAGCCAGATGACCATTGAAAAAAAGATCATCTTGGCTGATTAGGTGGATCATCCAAGATGATGCACAATAATGGATTGTACCAGCCAAATTTAAAAAGTTTAAAGAATTTCCATATGTATCATCCAGGACAAACATGTGGTTTGTCCAGGACGATCATCAATAATTAATCGTACCTGAAATTGCTAAATACCAATTGAAATTACTAGATGCGCCAAGAGGGGGTGAATTCGATGATTAAAAACTTCTTTTAATAAAAAGAAATATCTTTTTTTGACTTTATGCGTAAGCGAATTTCATTCACAATAAAAAGAATATATAATCAAATTCATCCACGCAATTAACCACAATAAAAATAAATGCAAAACTAAAGTTGCAGAAAAATAAAGGAAAGAACACACCAAGATTTTTAAGTGGTTCGGTCCAAACCATTGACCTACGTCCACTCCCCGGAGGCACCCTCCGAGTATACACTAAACCTTTAGTGATTCTCCTTTAGCTCACCACAGCTAGGCGGAGAAGCCCTTACACAATCACTTCCACCTTCTCCGGTGCGGCGGGAGAGCCGGTCCTTTGACACCAATGAGATCTTCTTCTTCCCAAAACTCCTTCAAGACGAACCTTGAATCCGATGGTACTTGAGGTGGCAAGCTCGCCGGAGCAACCGTGTGATCTCCTTCACACTCCCTTGAAACCCCCTCCAAGGATCTTCTCCTTCTCTCAAACTTCACGCCTTCCTCTCTCCCTTTTCAAGTCCTCTCTTTCAAGTTTTCTCCAAAAAAAAAGACAGTAAGTGGCTGCCAAAAGACTCTTACAAAGTCTTATGAAGAAGTGCTTAATAGAGGGTCAAAAAACCCTAAATACTCATTCAGCCGTATCAATATATCGTACTGGATCGCAAGATCAGTCCAGTACGATGTGCAGAATTGACCTGTTAGTACTGTACGATGTCCTGTTACATGTGCTGTACGATCCAGTTTTATAGTACGATCCGTTCGTCCAGTACGATCCAAATGACAAATTTCAACCGTTTTGATTGAATAATCTTAGATTAACTTAGGCAATATTTTAAACATCGTACAGTACTATTATACAACCTTTCAAATTTAATTTTTGCCTAATTTAATGGACGACGGGCTTTCTAATTATAACAGATCGTACAGTACGATTGTGTGTGATGCGTACAGTACGATTAGTTATACAAAAAATAATTTTTCCAGAAAAAATAAAATATTTTAATTTTTTTCTGTACACCAGATTCGTACAGTACGAAATAAATTCGTACAGATACGATGAACAGAAAAGTAATATTTATAATCATTTTTGCTCTGCCATTGTTTGTGTGCATGATCACAAACTAACATACATCATTACAAGGATTGACTCAATAAATGAAAATTCACAGACTCAGTTTTAATAACGACCAAATCTATGTCAATCTTGAGCCTTGAAATCTTTAAAGAATGTGCAGATTGTACCCTTGAAATATTAGTCAACAATAGAAATACATATGCACGTACAATATACTAGGAGAAAGTAAAAGATTAAATAAAATTATTGTTTCATCAAAATCATAAACTGGAGCCCGAGTGTAACAGTATACCAGCTCAAATTTATACCGGTTAAATGTATTACCACGTTGTATCATCTCTGGGACGAACAGTGGATTCGTAATGGGTCGATTAAAACCAATAATTTAAGCTAATTTTTAAAGGAACATCATCGTAGGATGAAGAGAATCATCCGTGGCTGATCATTAGAAGCAAAGGTGGATACTAATCAGATTCGTTTCCCCCCCTAAAAGGAACGGAAAAAATTAAGTTTTGTCCAGGATGATGAAAAACATAGATATTTAGTCGTCAGTGAAAGGTTAGGAGTGGAATTGAATGCAATCATCCAGATGATTGGACCAAAAATGAATTCAAAGAGGTGGATATAGATGATTAGAGAA
>NW_021319353.1:26616-48802 GCF_001605985.2 Dendrobium catenatum | reverse complement strand
CAACATTAACATTCTTATTACTGCATTACGTAAGATAGTTACAATAGTTCTCTTAGTACGCTTACAAATTACAAATAGCCAACACCAACAGATCTTACGCCACGTGACAAGTACAACAATATTCAACTTGGAGAAATATTAGAACTAGTCACATCGTACAATATGTGCACTTCAACTCACAACATAAAAGCTGACAACAGACAGACGAGTATATTCTTTCTACTATATACAAAACTACACAAAGTGCGTGACAAGTCAATCTCCTCCAACCATCATGAACAGTATCACATGGTTGCTTTGTTGATTCAGCCACTCTCGTACCCCACCATCGCACCCACACTCCTCTTCAGTTCAGTGGTTCGGTTTTAGTTCTTGATATGAGCAACCAGACACAAGTTATCGGAAGTCGCCCTCTGTCGTGATCACTGTCTTCTGGCAAATTTCATGCGTCCTCCTGATATAGCCGTTTTATCCCATCACATCTTGGCTTCGGTGCACTGGTGCCCACGGTCTAACTATCTGCTGCGACATCACCATCTAGTAGTCATTATTGCTCCTTGCGTTTCCCCACATCCTCCCAGCGCACATTGTATTCATAAGGGTGATACCCTACCACCTGTTGGCCTATTCAATTCTCCTGATCCCGGATTAGCCATAATACAATTCGCTCTGGAGTGTATTTAAGTGGTGTAAAATGTACTCCTTTCCTGGCAGTGTCTCTCGTGGTGATTGCGAGACCTATGAGTATGATATATATTCTTCAATCTTTTCTCCGCTGGAGAAAGAATTACTCCATTCCCAGGTGCACCTTTGCGCTCCCACTGATTTCTCAAACTGTTCTGGCATTTATAGCTTCATCGCAGAGATTCTGGCCTCCATCCGACTGGACAAGTCAGCGTAACGACCTATGGACGGATGTCTCGCATAAGGCCGAATAAAAGGGTCTAGGACGAGACCTCCAAAAAACCCCTTACTGCAGCAATTCAGGGTCTACCCTCCTGGAACTGTCGTTGCTTCAGGGAAAATCTTTGAAAATAGTCCTCTCAACGATTCTCCCTCATTTGGCGATCCCGGAGAGGTGGGCAAGATCTAAGCTTAGCAACTTCTTCGATCGGCCACAAATTGTCTGCGGCGAGATTACTTTGGCCATATTGACTCAAAAGAGAGGGATCAGCTTCCAGGTGGAGAAAGTGAGTGTAGCAAGTCACACTGTCTTCAGCTGCCCTTTGTCCTTTACAAGAAGAAGTGGCGGGAAAGACCTGGCAAAGGACAGCGGAGCTGCTCTGATGCTCGATTGAGATTGCATGATGGTCTGTAGTATGTCGATCATGCTTCTAATGGGTTCCGGTCGTCCCCGTTCATAGGACTCAAAGTTATGTGCACTTTTGAATTGCTCTGACCGTAATGGGGTCTGAAGAATGGATTCTGTTAGAGGTTGATGATTACTCGTGGAATTTTCGCTTTCGTTCGTCTGGAGAGCCATCTGCTCTCAATCTCCCTACCGTGCGGGAATTCCTCCTCATTACCAATTTTCCGCCAGTTCACGTTGTGCAGGACTGTGAGGTGAGCCCGATAATTGTGATGTTGGGGAGAAGCCTTCTCGGGCGTTCCGAAAAAAGAATGGAGGCATGTGTTGAACTTGACCGTATCGGCAGTTTCTCCCTGATTGTGATTGGAGCATGTCCCCTAGGTGGTGAGAAGGTGAACTTTCTTCTTGAATCGACCTGCATACGAATGATATCACTTTTCAACCACCTTTGGTGCGATCACCAGGCGAATGGATCACTTTACCAACGCGCTGTCATCGTATCGTCCTCGTAGGAGTTGAAGGATCTCGTTCTCTGAGATTCTTTCCACATTTCTCGAATCCTTTAGTCTTCCATAAGTAAGGCCTGAAGGTCTCTTCACCGCAAGTAGCATCCTTTAGCCCCCCGGGGATGCTAGAATGCAATGAGACTTTGGTCCGTCATATCTTACGATAGCCACTGAGTTTACATGTTTGGGACTGTTATCAGAGTATGTGTGAGCGGTCACTCTAACCGCTAACCGACTGCTGTGCTCTAGCCCATCTTCACCATCGTGAGCGTAAGGTACCAAGTTAGTGGGATGTGTTTTCCCACAAACGCCCTAAACTGTATGCGTTGCGTTACGAAAATACCGCGTTCCAAAACCTACTCTCGCGGGCAGTTGTAACAATCTCGCGTCTCGAGACGCTGCACGTAAGTATTAACACACAAACAGAAAAAAGACGCTACCTGGTAACTGACCCAAGGAGTTATTACGTGTGGAAAACCCAAAAATGAGGAAAAACCACGGCTAGCAGGGCCTCGCCCAGTTGTAAACTCGGTCCCACACTAGTATTATTTTTGTAGTATTACAAATGACGGGCATTTCGTCCACAAGTAGTCGGATAATCATCCCAACAACTACAACTTGGTTCTTTCGACGAAATTCACAAAATCCTGCGAACATAATCCCTGCGTTTCCTGAAACCACATGCCGGCAGACTCTCGGCCGTCTCACGGCCGGCAGGCGAAAAACTTCTTGGCTAACCGGCGATCCTACGTGGTCGAGGACCCGGTTAGGAATCACCTTATTCCGCCTTTTCTCTTTCTCCTTCTCCTTCTTCTTCTCTTCTCTTCACTTGAGTTCCCTTTGGCTTTGTAGAATGAGGGCTCTTATTATAGTTTTGTCTGGAGATGGATTAAGCCCGTAAAATAGGCGTGAGTTCCAAGCGAATTGGGAGGTATTTGAGATGGGTGACGGGGCCGCAGGTGGATCGGATATCTTTTGATCAACACCTTCGTTTGGACATCTTGAAGGCCTTAATTGATGTTGGAATTTGAGACTTGGGCTCTTTGGATTCGGTCTCGTCGAAGAGCCGTTCGATTCGGTTTAAAGTCGTACAATCGGAGACCGTTTGGTACTTAAATTACGTTTGAACCCTTTCCCACAACAAAGGGGGGCCGGGGCTTTTATGAACCCTTGCATTCGGACTCATTTTGGCTCGATTGGGTTGATCTTCGGTGTCGTTGGGTTCGTATTTCCGAGACGCTCAGTTTGACTCTAAGCTCATTGGAATCGGAGTTCATATGCTCCCGAAATTATTTTTTGAAGTTTCCAACTAACTTTTGCTTCGAGATTCGTGCCCAACAAGATAACTATTGGTTGAGCTTTGGCTTCCAACTAAGAGGTTCAGGGTTCGAGTCTATGTGTATGCGTTGTGTATGAATTTGCCTTAAATGGCCTAAATGTCCCAAAAAAAAATGCGAGTCTACTCAGACTCACTTACTATCAAAAGCAGAATTATTTTGGAAATGATAAAGTAATGCTTGATTGCCTTAGATATTTGACACGTCATAATTGGGGAAAAAAGAAACTGGTGGTTTTAACAGTTTTTGGCCCCACCGTGTCTTTCTCTCCAGGATGCGAAAATAGAGGCGGACAGCGGGCCCCATTCCCTTAGCGTACAGTGCGCATATTCTCAGAATGTCCTGCATAAAAAAAATTTTATTTCTTGTCTCGATCATTTTTAAATTACAATTACAGATTTTCTGATTTGTAATTTAGCTCAATAAATCTAATAGAATACGAAAAGGACGCCACAGACGCGTGGCATGACGCTGGCTTGGGGATTCGTCGATTCTATGCTGCCCTACTTCAAAAAATATATAGAATTTTTTTCTGCTCGGGCTCACTGATTTTTGGAGCTTTACTCTACTTGTAATTTAAAATTAAGAATAAAATTATTTTAAAGTATTTTATTCCTACTCTAATTTCAATTGATTATTCTTTAATTAAAATTAGTTATTCTCTAGCTCTTGTATAATTATAGAAAGTGACTTAGGATTTAAGGTTTAGAAGTTAGGATTTATACTTTAGAGTTTAAGACTTAGGATTTAGAATTTAGAGTTTAGGGTTTAGGATTTAGGGTTTAGGGTTTATGACTTAGACTATTTAGAAGAAGATATGGGGCCAGCTAGCAGTTAGATTTCTCTTTTAATTATCTTGGTGTGATTATGACTTCGTTTGTGACGATTTTTTGTTGCTTCTTATAGTAACTTTTTAGTACGAAAATTAAAATTTTTATACTATAAATTTGCTTTAATGAATTATTTTTTCTATATTATAAAGTTCATTATTTTCAACCAAGTCAATCATCTCAATATGAATAACACTTGTTTAAACCTTGTTTAAACATAGCTTATAATTTTTTTAATATAATTTAAACATTGTTCAAACCATAAAGTCCGTTAGGTTAAATGTTGTAAGCAGATGGTTTAACTTAAGCTATCCTCTACCCATTTTGTATTTACGATGTTACCCATATGCTTCTATATATACATTTGTAATCATACCTTACGGTTAATAATATACTTCATATTTTCCTTTCTACTTGCTCTGTCTTCCCTGTTCTTGTTCTTCGTCTCTCTCTATGCCGAACTCTAATCTCTTTCATGGTATCAGAGCCAGGATGGGGGATCAAGAATCGACTTCAACCCTCCCTGCCCCCTCCACCATGCTATATGGATTAATCTCTTTCAATTGTGACTCAATGTGTCACATGGGACCACATTGTTGTGCAAAAAACACAGTAAAAAAAATAAATCACACAACAAACAACACAAATAATATGATGATTTATGTGGTTCGGCGAAGATGCTTACATCCACATGGAGGGGATGATGATTTCACTGTATTGGAAAACAATAGGGATTGCAATAGGCACTCAAGCTCTCTCTTACTCTCATGCATACAACAACAACCATAGGCCTTATTTATAAATTTGACATAAGATCTAATAAAAATAATAATTAATGTAAAGATTTAATCATGCCAATTTGATCTCTCAATCAGTGCACTAATTAAATATTATAATTAAAGCCAATCAATATCCCCTAACTAATGCATCAATTAAATCCCTAATTAAATCTTCAATCAAATCCTCAATTAATTCTCCAATCAAATCAACTCCCTAATCAATCATATAAATTTGTCATCAAAGCTTTCCAAAATAAAACTTTAATTAGTTTTGAAAATAATTTCAAATCAACACACATTGGGTTAAATTTAAGTAGTATAGTCAACCTAGGTTGAGTTTAATAAGGATTATAAACTAATCATAAATTTGGAGATTTTTATTTGAATTGGTCTATTTGTGAGTCATCTTAGTTTATTAGGATAATATTGGTCATGTCACTCGAAGATTCAATTAATTTAGCTTGCAACAGTCATACCAAGGTTGAGCTAGCCCAATCAACTTTGTTGGGATTGAAGTCTCCTAGTAATTTATGGGTTATCCAATAGAATTCAATGACATATGGGTGAAACTATCCTTAATGAGTTGATTGGTTATTGATCAAATGGTGAGGTGGCCAAATTGGGCTGGTCTTCAAGTAGAGTATTCTAATCATGTTATGTATTTGATCAGTTTTATGCTGAACTTGTATTATTGGTTCACCTTAATTTTGTTTTTTTAAATAATTGACTATTCAAAGATTGGTTATTGATCGAATGGTGATGTGGCCAAATTGGGCTGGTCTTCAAGTAGAGTATTCCAATCATGCTATGTATTTGGTCAGTTTTATACTGAACTTGTATTCTTGGTTCACCTTAATTTTGCTTTTTAAATAATTGACTATTCAAATCTAAAATGAGCTTATATAATTATTTATATAGAAATTAATAATAATGCATATATTTTTCTTTAATTACACATCTCAATTAGATACCTCTCACACAAGGGTCTTCTTTTCTTGGTTAAATCCACTTTTTAAAGTATAGTAGCCAACTTATTAAATGTTTTTTTAGCTTGTAATAATATATATTTTTTTTAATATCTTGTGTCTATTGTCTTTCACATACTGAGAAATACAGTATTTTTCATAAAATAAAATAAAAAAGAAAAACCATTTAAAATCAAAACATTTTATTAGCATTTAATAAAATTCACAGTATTATCTTATTTTTTCTGAGAGTTTCATGTCTACAAATGATGCATACTTTTTTTAGGAGAAAATATCGTATTTTAAAATATTTTATTTGAAATATGTAAAAGATGATTAATGATTATCCTCATAATTAATGTTACACATAAATCTATTCGAGAAGAATATTATAAATGATATTTGCACTATTCATATCAACATATAATTATATCGTATCCACAATATTAAATTACAGAAAAAGTTAACTTGTCTTGATAAATCATAAAAAATCGATTTCATCGGATATGAATCTCGATGAATTGTTGAATTGAAAACTTCTAAAGTAAAATTCAGAACCCTCCGAACTCTAATTTTAGCAATTTGAAGTTGAATTGAAAGTCTCCATGAGAATAACACACAAATGATTCAATCCGGATCCAATTGAGCCCAAATCAAACACTCAAAATGTAGTTATTTGTTGCTTTCTTAAATTTTGAGTGGATTTGGAATTTGCTTGTGTTGAGTGAATTCCAAACACATAATTTGGGTAAAAGTGATCTTGGCCGCTTGCTGCTGCTAGGGGTGCAAACGAGTCGAGTCTAACTCGAGCCAGGCGGTATTCGAGTCGAGATTTACTACCAAATCCAGGTCTCGAGCTCACGCTATAACTCTAGTCGAGCTCGAGCTCGACTAGTCTCACATCGAGTGGCTTGTCGAGCTTCGTCATGAGCATGCTAGTAACATGGGAGCTCCGTCGCCCCGAGGTCAACTAGCAAGCCTTGTCAACTTCATCGTCCCGAACTCAACTGCTTAACTCATCAGCTCTATCGTCATCATTTCATTTTCCCTCGTCGAGATTTCGTTTTTCTGTCCACGTCGTCCTGTGATTTGCTTTTTCTCGGCGGAATGTCACATCCGCGAGTTGCTCGACGAGCTGACGAGTTGAGCGTAGGTTAGTTTGAGCTCGAGCTCTATAAGCCATCGAGCTCTGAATTGTGTTCGAGCTTGACTCGCGAGCTTGATAAGCTCGACTCATCGAGCCTGTTAACTATTCAGGTTAGGGCCAGCTTTGAGTCGGCTTGACTCGATTGTACCCTAGCGGTTGCTATTCTTTTCCATCTATTTCCCGCCACTTCTTTCACTGTATATTTATGATATACTCAATCAAATAGTTTAAAATTTTAAAAATATTAATAATATAATACATTTATTTATTTTGCATATGTATATGCATAAGATGTCATGTGTGTGAATTCAAAGCTAAATGATGACGCATGTGATGAAGGGAGCATTGTTTTAGACTATGGACGGCACAATGATATATGCACAAGAAATCGTAGCGCCAATACCCCCTAAAGTTCCTTCCGCCTTTGTCTTAAACCTAACTTGTCGATCTCTATATAAGAGTTGACGATGTTTGGCTACTGCAGCAAGAAATCAGAAAGACGTTACTTTCGCACTTCTTCTGGAAATCATCCTCCATGCAATTCTTATATCTGCCATCTCTATATAATTACTTTCTCAATCGCTATGTCATGATATTATAGCGAATAAATCTTTTGAAGTCCACTGAAATGGGACAGCCGCCGGGGAGAACTGCAGAATTTGAGGAGTTTGCCGTCCTTGTTGGCGCCGGGGAGGATGAAGAGGAGCCGCTTCTTCCACCGCTCAACTTCGCTGTGGTGGAAACCGGCGTTTTCCGTTCGGGGTTTCCGGAACCTGCTAATTTTAATTTCCTCCAAACTCTACGGCTTCGCTCTGTCGTGTGAGCGCTTCGATTTCATTATGTTCTGTACTTTTCAGTTTTTTTTTTTTTTTTTGACTTACTAAATGGATTACTGTGGACCTGTGGTAATTTCAGGTATTTGTGCCCGGAGGAATACCCGAAGGCTAACATGGAGTTTTTAAATGTCAATGGGATTAGGCTCTTCCATTTCGGAATTGAGGGGCACAAGGTAATGATTTTATTTATTTTCTTGGTTTTGTGATGAAGATGAGGGGCGTTTGGTTAATGGGAAAATTGCTTGCTTATTTTCTGATTGATTACCTCTATGTATCCGCACTGCATATAAAAATTTCTCTCGGTTCAGGGAATTGTTAAGGGGCATTTGGCTGCTTCAAGCCAGAAAGCAAGTTCTAGAAAATGGCTATATTTGCTAGATTCATCATTTGTTGGGTGTAATTACAAATCAACATTGATTTTAAGCTTTAAAAATCCTCTCAACACCTTCATGATTTGAGCATGATTACTTGAACATGCCTGATTTGAATTAACCGTAGTCAAGTTTTTGTTGATTATAGGATATGGTCACGTCTTCTAGTTGTGATCAAGATGTCTTTTTATGAATAATTTTTTCCTTCATGGCGATAGAAAGTTCTGAATTTGATTTCTACTTTGCTTCATGTTATAAGAACTATGTGGTGTCATGTGCCTAATCCTGATGAGGCATGAAATACTCATGTTCTAGCGGGAGGAATTTATTTCTCGTAGTGGCGACTGATGGTCCAATTGGCTGCTCTCTCTGGATCCTTTCAATTGTTCTTTAATGGAAAGTTGAAATTATTTTTTATGAAACTGAGACAAGCCTTATGTAATTGATAGAGTAGGGGATGGGAAGGATTCCAGGGCACAAATTGGTGGAAAATGCACTGCTATTAGTGGGATCTGTTTGCTGCTTCCGCATTGATTTGAAATTTATATCTAATGTCATACTTTTGGAGTTTTCAAATGAACTGGAGACAAGCATTTATCTTGTTTCCCATTAAACTAAATTCTAATTAGTGATAGGCTGCAGAAATAACAATTGATGTTAATAAAGGATAACCTTTTTTGGTGTTTTATCAGATTAACTTAGTGTGTTTTTAACTTATAGTTTTATTTTTTGCTAGAATTTTGTGTGATAATAGTTTCTTAGCTAAGACCATGATAAGGGGGTACCCATCTGAGTTAGAAATGCAAAGATTTTCATGATTATATTGCTAAGAGCTCTCCTAAGAATTCAAATTTCTAGCCAAAAATTAAAGAATGTAGATATTGACTTTTAAAATAAGTTTGCAGAGTCCAAGAAGAAAAAAAAAAGCATTTGGTTTATGATTTCATTTTAATGGTTACTCTAATGTGCAAAATTTACATTAATTTAGTTTTAGAGCGAAGATAGGTTGCTATGGAAAAAATGAGAAGGATCATTGATTATTCTAATGGCCTAAAAAGTGTACACATGATATGTTGAGCTTCAATAAAATGAGTACAAGATTAAAATAAAAATTAAAGTTTATGGATTGCATGTCTGAGTGATATTGAGTCGAGTTCTAATGAATTTGGATTTGCTCAAATTTGGAATTTGGTTATCAACTCCATTCTAAATTGATACAATTTTGAATCAAGTCAATGCAACTCAAAATGTTTTGATTCTAAATAAACTTGAAATCATTTTAGAGTCAGCTCAAAATGATTCAATTCTGAGTAAACTTGGAACTAATTCAAAATTAATTTTTAATTAATGCTTTAACATCCATATTATATTATTATGTTATATACCACACACATTGTAGATGCTAATTTTGAGTAAACTCGATTGTTATTTCAAGCCTTTTTAACAGCTGTAGCTGTGTGGTTTACGCCAGATACTTTGTAGCATAAATAAAGCCTTGCTGTGTAAATGAAAACAGTTGGTTGCATTTACTTTACATGGCTTTTGAGAAGGGAATGAACAAAAATTATGTTGATGTGAAGTAATTGCAACGTTACTGCAATAAACCAAACACACAAAGGTACCTATTTACTTTACACCTTTTTTTCACTAAACCCAACAACCACTAAGTTGATCTTGATGAAAAGGAATAGAGACTCCAAGGAAACTGTAGTTGATATGTGTGCTTGAGGAGAATCTTGTGCCTGGTATTTTGTGGCTGAAATATCGTTGTCATTTTCTTGGAAAAAAAAAAATTCAATTATTGTGTAATATCAATTATTTACTCAGTTTTCCCCTTCTTATTTCCTATAGTTAATCCTCCAAGAAGCTGCTGCTTGTTATTAGGAAGGCGGCCTCCAACAGAAATGAAGTCTTTCAGTCTTTACTTTTAGCCAATAAGCCTTCCTGAAAGTCCAAGAAAAATCCCGCTATTGATTTTTCTGATATAGCAAAATAGTATTCCTTATACAAAAAACTGGTCACATGTTAATCTATATCTTTCCATTCTCTTTATTGTTTTAATTAATTTATTTAAATGATGTATTGAGGATTCTCTTCCCCTTGATCACTTCCTTGAGAAAATGAAAGATCACAAGAATTCATCTGCGTTAGCTACTTTCTCATGTGCTCACATGCCTCTTTAAGATAAATCTCTTTTCCAGCAACTAGCATTTATAGTTTGCCAGTACTGTGCATCATTCACTTTCAAATGCCTCCTTTCTTTTGCCTAGCTGTTTCTGATTCACACCATGCGTAGTAATCTTTTTCTTTATTTCCCTTTCTCATTCCATTAAAAAAATCCATTACTTTGTGTTTGGCAGGTGGTATCATATTCTCATTTTCTTCTATCGTTCAAGCAACTCACATGCTTGTTTTCTTGTGATACTCATGCTCACCTTGATTTGTTACTGACTCTGCTCAATTTTGAACTTTATTGCATGCTGAATACTTCCCACTGGAAGTGAATGGGGCTTTGTATTTGGGCATTATTTTTGTATCAAGTCATGGCAAAAGTATCTGATGAACTATATATGAACCGCCTGTGGAAAGTAGTTGGTCGCCCATTGCTCATTAGGAGCTCCATCCTTCCTATTGTTTGAGTTAGGTTATTGGCACCTAATATATTGATTTCTAGTAGTCATTTGAGTGCATAACTTGGAGCACATGTCTCTAAGTGTTAGCATTCTGTGAGCTTAAGCTGAGTGATTATACAAAGGCATGTATGCTTGCTATGTCTGTTGAAAACCAATGTCTCTTCATCTTTAATTAGCTTGACAGGAATTGATTTGGTCGCAAAAATATCCGTATAGCTCGTGTAAACTGAAAGAGAATTCTATTCACATAGTCTTCTATGGATTCGTCAAACTCCAAATCAAGGTCAAAGAAAGATGATTTTAGAATGTCAATGAAGCCTTCTTGATCGTAGACGAGGCCAGAATCAAACTCTGGATCCGCCATCCATAGACAAAGGAGCTTCCTCTCTTGGGTCCTTGAAGGCCGGCGGCTTGGGAAGGAGGCATGGAGGGATGGGGTCGGCGGTTTGGTGGTTTCGGGTGGAGGGGACGGCTAGGGTTAGGTGGGGCTTAAGATCTTTTAGGTTAATTACCAAGGAAGGTAATTGATCCTAAGAATTAATGGGGGTGGAGGGAAAATAGAATTCAAATTTGAATTCCACAATTTAGGGCAAGGGGGGAGGCGACGACATGCATGGAGAAGGAAAGGATTGAGGGGGAATTCAATGTTTCCTAAACCATGAATCTAATTTAGGAATAGGGTAATCCAATCAAATCTAATTTAAAATTAAATTAGACTCAATTTAGATACTTTCCTATTTTAGGTTGTTTAATTTAGGAAATTATTTGAAATTCAAATTTAAATTTCAAATTTAATTATTTCTTTCCTAAATTATTTAGGACAATTTAGGTATCCAATAATGATGATTGAAATCATCATTAAGAGGGGGTAAGGGGGTTGGGTCTGGCTGCGGGCTTGGGGAAATGGGTTTGGCCGGCGGTTGTGGGGCTTGGCAAGGGGGTGATTGGAAGGTGGCCGGCGGTTGGAGCAAAGGGAGGGGAGGGCCGGCGGTTGGAGGCAAGGAGAAGGACGGGCCGACGATTTGATGCAATAGAGAGGAGGCGAACCACGAGCTAGGGATACTTCGGACGACTGGTGGATGTTGCTTTGCTCACACCTTGAGACTTCAACACTCAAGAACTCACAAACTCAATAAGAAATCATAATTTTTCTATTAATTAATCATCCCCCAAATACAAAGTGTAGGGCCTCTACATATAGGCCTCTACAAAGAAGAAAACTCAAAGACAAACATGCCCTCCGGGCTACAACTCACTAAATTCCCTCATAGGGGTACAAAGGTCAAACTAAAACAAAAAATAATAATATAATACAATAACATAAAATAACTCATAAATAGATGCTCTTGATCATGGCTGTCAATCTGCGATGTCTCCTGTGATAGACGCGCCGGAACCTTCTACTGATGTCCTCATTTAGAGAAGTGCTTCATGTTGCTTCATTTTTGTTAACGAAATATGTGAGAACAATAACTTTTTTTTTCTCCACAGATCAATGCTAAAAATTACATTTTCAATACCCGTTTGACTATATTTAACCGAATATTATTGTGTTGTTAGCCTTTAGGCACCTCTTTGAAGAACATTAACTGAGGTCATGGTGCCTAGCGAAGTCTCAACTTTGGCGTTAGGTTCTAAAATGAACACTACAGTATTACAGTTGATTTGCGGCTGACTTTACAACTGCCCTCTCAGATGGCCGCATTTAACTTGCAACCTCCTTTGTGACTTGTTTTAATTGGCCAAAATCATCCCATATAACCCGAGACAATTCCTCATTTTTTCCATTCTCCTTTCCAAATCTCTAACTCGCTCTAGTGCATACCTGGAGATCCTTTCGCTGTAACCATGCACACTGACCTCCTCCCTGTTGCAACCAGCCTTTAGCAACAATCTCTTCATTGCCGCATTGCAACCGAAGCTGAATGCAAATTCTGCACGAGCTTCCAAATTAGCAGCCACTAAAACCGAGCTTATTTTGACTGGTGAAATGACATCTTTGCAATAATGATCATGAACAATTCATTTTGAAACAGTTTAGCCACCCACCGCGGCTTAGCTCAGGTGGGGGGAGCTCGGCTGGGCAAAGCCCAGGTCCCGGGCTCGAATCCCTTGGGTGGCCGTGACAGCCTTAAGTGTTGGCCCGGATAAATGGTGTGGGTTGCTTGCTAGGACGATCGGAATTTACGAACAACAAAGCAGAAGGGTTTCTCGTTACAAAAAAAAAGCTTAGCCAGCACAAACGAAAACTGAAACCAACTTTTTTTTTCCTCAGGAACCATTTGTTAACATACCAGAAGAGATCATCCGTGAGGCTCTCAAAGTTGTTCTGGGTATCAAACCTGCACATTCAACTAAAGCATTGCATCTTTCATGATTTTTGAGAAAAAGCTTTCTCAAATCTGGCTCTTTTTTTTTTTTTTTTTGCAGACATTCGAAATCACCCGCTGCTTATCCATTGTAAAAGAGGAAAGGTATAATCTGTTATCTAATGCTTCATTTGGAACGGTTTTTTTACTGTTTCTTATAACTTCCTAGTAAAAAATTAAAATTTTTATACTAAAAAGTTGCTTTAAGAAGCAGCTAAGAAAGCCATTCCAAACAAAACCTAAATACTTTTTATTTTTCACTTTCAACGCCTGAACCCTTTCCACTAATATAGATTTTTTGTATGTAAACCGCAGCATCGTACTGGATGTGTCGTTGGATGTTTAAGAAAACTGCAAAAATGGTGTTTGTCTTCGGTATTTGATGAGTACCAGCTGTTTGCTGCTGCAAAAGCAAGAGTTTCCGATCAAAGGTTCATGGAGAGGTTCGATGTAGCTAGCTTGAAGCATCTATCACCACCATTTTGCCGTTTAAAAGGTTCAGCAGTTGCTTGAAGTGGCTTCCTTACTGCAAATGAGAAAGGCAGATAAATTATCTGTTTAAGTCCAGTTATAGGAAGTAATGCTATACTATTTTATGATCTGGAATATTTGGGTGGTTTGTAAATCAGGTAGCAGTGATTGACTGCTTCCTTCCTTTGTAAAACCAGCTCGTAGATAATTTTAAGAGCAATTCCATTCAAGTGGAGCTCCTTTTTTGAGATAACTTTGAGATCTTTTTGCCATATTATGGTTTATATAACTATTATGCTCATAAGCAGTTAAATACTGAAAATTAGTTGGTGTACCAAATATCAAATACGATTAATACTAGATTATTATTTGATTATTTATTTTATGCTTTGAGGATTTAAGTGATTGTGATATTTTATTATATTAACTTATCATATATTAATCTTAATAAAATTAATTAAATCATAATTAGCATAAAATAACATCTCAATTAATCATTGCTTAGTAATTCACTAAATTTATTAAACAATTCTTCTTATTTGGCCTTGTTAGAGGAGGCTTAAATTAACTTAGGCTTCGTAGGGATGGCTTTCTTACCGTTTCTTCAAATAGTTTTTTAGTTCAAAAGTTAAAAATTTTGTATTTGAAAGCCGCTTTAAGAAGAAATAAAAAAGTCGTCACAAACAAAGCCTTAATCATAACTCTCGTCATTATCCCTCTTCTCTTTATAGTGCCCGTAAAAACCCTCTTTCTTGGTAATACTGTTTTTTTTTTTTTCAATTTTAATTATGAAAGTTAAACTATAACTAACATAGATAATATCTTAACTAATTAATAACAAGTCATTTATGAAGGTAATTAAATATAATAATATCTATTTCATCAAATTAAATAATAAATAATAAAAATAAGCCTAAATTACATTTTTTGGTTCATTAATAATAATTTATTTGAATTAATTTCAATATATATCAATATTTTTTATTTAGCATTAATTAATAGCAATAATTTAAAATATATTATTGGCTCAACCTTGCTCAAAAAATGACGACATGTTCCTAGTGTTGTCTCTGTGGTGCTTGGCTTCTTCCTCCGCGTGCTGAGGGAAGCACTTTTCCCCTTTCGTTTTTTTTGTTCTTTTGCTAGAATAACAATTTGTCGTTTAGCCGATCCTAGTTTTCTGGATGGATCGGCTAGGTCCCGCTCGTTTTTGGAAGCTTTAGCGGGATCATCTCCTGGTAGATTTCCTGTTCTTATACGATATTCTTTTCGTGGCGTTTCTGCTTTTTTTGTTTTGGAATATGAGTTTTTTGCTCTTGCTGAACCATTTAAGTTTTCACTTGTTGGCTTCTTCCCTTTGAGTCCCCATTTTTTCTCTCCTCGTATCTTGCATGGATTAGGGCTTCTCTTTGGTAACTCGTTGAAGGTGGATAATGCCACTACGTTGGGGTCTCGCCCGTGTGTTGCCCGTGTGCTGGTGGAAATTGATATTACGCATAAATTTTCGGACAAGATTTGGATAGGACCAAAGAAGCTAGGTTATTTTTTAGCAAGTTACTATGGATGACTTTCCTCTGTTTTGCCCCAAATATAAACGTCATGGTTATTCTTTTGGTGACCGCCGACCTACTCTTGATGCTAGCTTGCCTGCTGCTCCTTCTTTATCTAAACCGAATTTTACGGGTTTCTGATGATATTGACATTCCTGTTGGGGATTTAGGGGATACGACTCTTATCCTTCATAATATTTCTGTTGTTGGTTCGTTTCCTATTGTTTTACCGCCTGTGTCTCAGGACATTTCTGTGGTTCTACCTCCCATTGGTTTGCCCGTTATTGGTGATGTTGGGGTTGAGTTAATTTCGTCTTGCCAATTTCAGTCTTTGGTTGTCCCTATTTCGGTTGCTACTATTTGTTCAGGTGGCTCTCCTGTTGTTTTGGTAGAGCCGGTTGATGTGCTGAATTTTGTTGTTCATGTTTTAATGCATGTACTATGGGTGTGCCTTATGTCTGGCAAGTGTCTTGTCTTGATCTCTCCGTTGCAGCTCTTGTGCTTGCTGATGCTATTCGTTCTAATTTTTTTCCCATTGTTAATGGGAATTAGGGTTCATGGTGCGATAGATGGAATTGATTCTTTTAGTGTGGCTCCTGTCATTGTGGCTGTATCTGATATTAACTATTGTATTAATCTTAGTTTTAGTCCGATTGTTGGTGATGGTGCGAAATGAAAGTTTGTTAGGGATGTTAAGCCCTTATGAACTTAGTCCCAAGCTAACTAAGAGGGGGGGGGGGGAAAGGAGCCAATCGGACTTCGAACACTTTGAATTTAAATTTGGAAGATCCTGATTTAGTTGTAACACCTATTGAGATGACTCCAGATAATTCTGATAATTCTGATTTAATTTTGGATAGTTCTGATTTAGTTTTGGATAATTCTAATTTAATTCTGGATAATTCTGATCGTGACTTAGATAATCTCGAGTTGGAAGTGAGTCAATTGAATTTATCATCTGATTTAAGTGAAACAGAACCCATGGATCTTAGGGTTGCAACCAAACCTAAGTCTCGTTTGGAAGATAGTACTTTGAGTCTGAAAGTTTTTGAGCCTGATTTGAGCAATGAGCCCCCTCTTGTTTCAAATATGGAGTCATCTCAATATGGATGATTTTCCTCTTTTTTGCCCCAAATATAAACGTCTTGGTTATTCTTTTGGTGACCGCCGACCTACTCTTGATGCTAGCTTGCCTGCTGCTCCTTTATCTAAACCGAATTTTACGGGTTTCTATTGATATTGACATTCCTGTTGGCGATGGGGATGTTGGGGATTTAGGGGATACGACTCTTATCCTTCCTAATCTTTCTGTTGTTGATCCGTTTCCTATTGTTTCACCGCCTGTGTCTCAGGACATTTATGTGGTTCTGCCTCCCATTGGTTTGCCCGTTATTGGTGAAGTTGGGGTTGAGTTAATTCCGTCTTGCCAATTTCAGTCTTTGGTTGTCCCTGTTTTGGTTGCTACGATTTTCTTCGGCTGGCTCTCCTGTTGTTTTGGTGGAGCCGGTTGATGTGTTGAATTCTGTTGTCCATGCTTTTAATGCATGTACCGTGGGTGTGCCTTCTATCAGGCAAGTATCTTGCCCTGATCTATCCGTTGCAGCCCATTGCGCTTGCTGATGCTATTCATTCTAATTTTTCTCCCATTGTTAATGGGAATTGGGGTTCATGGTGCGATGGATGGAATTGATTCTTCTAATGTGGCTCCTGCCTTTGTGATGCTTCTAGTGTATGTGTCTATTTCTACATTTCAAATGCTAATTTGTTAGCCAATGTTGTTAGAAATGTTAGGTGGCAATGTGATTGGTTAATGACATGGTTATTGATAGTGTGGAGGACTTTATTGATAACACCCTGGATACATGCTCTCTCGAAAAATTTGTTAGGCAACTTAAATGGAATTCTAAGAAGAAATGATTTTCTTCTTTTGGAGGTTATGGGATGTGCTATTTGGTTTTTATTTTTTATTTATGTTTTCGTTGCGATGCTGGATTCAATTCGGAATGGACGATGAGGAAATAGCTTTGATGCATGTGCCTTGGATGGCCAGGGTTGTTTTGCAACCTGGGTTAGCTCGATGCGGCTTTTCGGTTCGGATGTGTTGTCTGTCCTCCATGGATGGCCCCTCCTTGACAACTTGGAGTCGGTCTGAATCCGATCTTCTTCTGATTTTGTCTTTCCTACTCTCACTTTGCTTTGCTACTAGTGTTTTTTATTTTATCTTTAATTATAATTCTATTGATGTGGCCCTTCTTGAAGTATTGTGATGTATCTTTATATCTTATTGAAATTTTTTGTTTTGGTTTAAAAAAATATTTTAATTTAAAAAATATAAAAAAATATGAAATGTTTGCCTTTCTTACTAAGATTTGTGTATTGCCCACAAAGAAGCAAGAAAGTTGGCATGTGGGGTTGCGAAAAAGGCATCTATGTGACCAATAGAGGAGTGTAAAGAAGAACATTTCCTAAGTGACTTATGAATTCAAGTTAAATAAACAACTCATATTGGTCTGTTGGTTGGGAGCTTAGTCTACCAACTAAAAGGTCTTGGATTCGAGTCTTGTGTATGTGATGTGTGTGAATCTGCCTTAATTGGAATAAATTTCCAAGAAATAATAATTTCAAGTTAAATACATTTAATATCAAGATTTACTAAAATCTGGATTAGACAACAATGGAGAATTGTTATTTAAAATTATGTAGAATTTAAATTATAAATTTTGCTGGTTGAGGTTTTAGGGCATATCCAACTGAAAATCTCATTTTTCACTTCAAAAATGGGGTGAAAACTAAAAAAATGCTGTGAATTCATCTCCAATTGACATCCATTTTGCGTGCTTCTACGAAGGTAACTGTCTTTTCTCATATTTCACACACGTTTTTTTGGGCATTTGTTGGGAAAGAAAAAATCGATGGGTGAAGCAGTGGGCCACGTCAATATTGACATCACAGATGTTCACATCCAAGCAAATAGTGGAATATTTAGCATTCGGCTGGAGAGACCGAATGATACCACACAACATGTTTAACGTTTAGTTGGAATGCCCTTAGGTTAAATCATGCATAAATGCTGCTCAAATTTAGTTGCCAACGCCTTTAATTTGAAAGATTTCTAATGATTTGCACAATTCTATCTAGGAGTGTTCAAGAGTTTTGGATCACAGATTTTAGAGATCATATATAATATAATCAACCCTTTCTTCAATATTCTCGTTCAGAATTTGGTTTGAGTCGGGCCGGAATTGGGTTCCAAAATGGTTGGAATACCGTTCTGGGAGTTGAAATTCCGTGGCTAAGATCCATGACCCAAGAGATGAGGTTTCGGCGGTCTATTTTCCCCGCTCGATTTGGCGCTCTTTCCCTGGTTCTGCGCATTCTCTGTCCCGCAGGCAGACTGATATGCTTGTCACACAGCCTCGCCTGCTTGCTTACTCTTCTCTCTCTGTTTCGCGTCTCTTCCATCCCTCCCACCCTTTTTTTTTTTTTTTTATTTTTTTACCCTTTCCGCAGCCAACTGCTCCCGGCCCTTGGACCCCGCAACGGCCGAAGATCGGTTCTCGCGAAAGCCTCGTCTCTTCGTCGCTCTCTTCTCACTCCGCCCCTCCTCGCCAGCGAGGAAGAAGAGGTTCTCTGAGTCTTGACCCAGAAGACGAGGATGAGTTTAGGACGAGGATGAAGAAGACGAGAAGATTCGCCGGCGGAGGAGTAATGTGACGGGGTTTAGGCGTCTGGGGATGTTTCTGAAAGATGAGGGTGAGTATGCAGTGAAGCGAAGGAGAGGAGGTGGAGTGCGCCCTCGGCTGTGTCCTCGCCTCAGTACATAGGATCATAAAGTGGCAGAGGTGGAGAGGCTTAATCGCAGAGGTTCGGGAGTTTGGGGAGGAGATTATTGATTTTGAGGAGCTTGCAGGCATCTATGGATTTCCCCATTGATAAATTCCAGGTTTTGTGCGCTTATTAAAACAAATTTTGGCTGACTTTACTTAATGTATGAATTGATTTAAATGAATCTATATAAAGCTGTGACGTACTTTTAATCTATTTGTTGATTCATGCGCGCATGATATCGTGACGCTGGAACATGGTATATGATTTGGCAAATCTGGAACTTCGATAGTTAATGTGCTAACTTGCGACATTGTCTTGTGAGTTTCAAATCAGGGAACTTCAGAGTTAAATTTAACACCATCTAAAGCTCATGAATAGTGCATCATCGGTTATCAACTCTTATTATTCTTGACGTTGTCATGGCTTTTAAAGAATTTGTTGGATAAACTTCTTGAAAACCATCCTTTGCTTAACTAAGAGGTCCTTAAAATTTTAAGAAGATTATTATTGTTGAATTTGTCTGTTGACTACACCCAATTTTACTAGTAAGCAATCTTCTAGCCTTCTAGGCAAGATTTGAAAAATTGCGAGAGGTTCGGGTGAGTAAGGAGAGTGAGAGAGAGAGATGAGAGTGTAAAGTAGCTAAAAGATAAAAAAATAATCAAAAGGATCTAAAATGGTGTCGTTTCAAACCCTTTATTTATAGGTTGAGAGGGGTTATAGGGAAGACTACACACCAAAAGTAAAAATTAAAATGCCCAATCATGGCTTATTAACATATTGCATTTGAACACGTGCCTTGATTGGTAAACATCTACGTGGCTTCTGTTCTGATAGTGAACCCTTGTTCTTGATATGACTCCTTTGTTCCAAAAATGAGTCCTCTGGGTGTGGTATTCATCGACGAGTCCTCTGGCGTGTCTTCATGAGTCCTTGAGATATGCATGTGGGACGGTTTGAATGGGGAGTGTAACTTTCAAGGATGGCAACGCAGAGTCCTAAGGGTAGTGTGTGGGCCTTTGAATGTGAGGATCGAGTACCCTTTAGGCGATGAATGACCGCAACCTGAGGATTTGACTGAATAAGAGGGCTGTAGTCTTGGATCCCTGAGATGTTCAACTTTTTTAGTGGGATTGGGGGACTTTAGTGGTAATGTGATGGCCTGGTGGTGAAATGAGTTATCTCAGGAGACCAATTTCCACGAGGTAAGTGATGAATGTGTATTGCATTCCTGGTGCATACTTGGCACGACTCCATGATCAGTAAATTGGGATGCATGCATTCCCTATTTCAAGTGTTTTTGTTTGCAATGTGATTGGTCTAGCCGAATTATCTAGTAGAAACCTGCTAGATATATGTAAATATCTACATGGATGTGTAAGATTATACAACTTGTTCTTTGATTCACTTGATGCTTTGAATAATAAGTTGCAAAAAAGGCAAGAATATTTATTGTTTTTAAGACACAACAAAAATGGAAGGTAAGTACAAATTTCAGCCTATAAATTATATAGTCTCAATCACTGTGCAGTTCCTTATATGGCTTTGATTTGACCCCAATTCTTCTCTACATATGGTTTGAGGGATAATGAATCTTCCACTTAATCTTCATCAGAAGGGCAAGTACGAATTAATGTTGAGCTAGCAATGTCAAGCTTTAAGAGATTGAAAGTCTGAGAGAATCACCCTCCGTAAGGCGCAAATTGGGAGAGAGTAGAAAGATTCTGGTCTCCAGTGAGTAAAGAGCGGTAAGCCATATAGGCGACTATGAGGTGATGGATTCTTGCATAGGTGTTGCTTACCCTGGAGAGTCTTGTTGAGCATGTCAACCTGATGAAGAAGATTCACCTGTGAGCTCACAAAAGGCAATTGGCGAGACTACGAGTCCTATAGACATTAAGAAATGTTGCGCTCTAGGTGAGAGCTGGCTACTATCGTCAATTTATAAGAATGATTCAGTATGTTGTGCAGGGGGAAATTCCTTCAGTTATATATTAATAAAGGTAGGAGTGGTGCCTCTGAGATAGCGTTAGATCCTATTTGTAGGATTTTATTGGGACGAGTAGGTTTTCCCTACCCTTTCTTTTTAATGTATATAGACATGCAAATATAAAAAAAATTCTATGTGATAAATTTTAGTTTCCTTGAGTACCTTTATGAAAAGTGGTTATTTCTTTATTTTGTTTTAAAACTCAATTGTCTTTTTGGTGACTGCCTTATCATTGGTGTAGGATGCTTTTCATTTATATGGGGATGTTCGATAGCGCAAAGGTGTTTAACCTAAGATTTTTTTTTCATTGTTGATGCAGAGTTATTTATTAATTCCTCAAATGGCAATTGTGAAGTAATCAAGGTTGCGATTGGTCGATGGTCGACTCCTAGTGATGATTGGGGCGAGTTGTTGAAAACTTGGCAAGGTTGGGGTTGAATGCTCTACCTTTTGGATTAGGCGAGTCCCAAGAAGTCTCAATAATGGAGGTCGGCACTTGGGAGGAGTGAGAAATATATTGAATTTTTTAGATAATGATCGAAGATATAGATACAATCTAAGCATTAATTGTAGACTGTGATTGAAGCCTCAAATTCGTGTTACTGCTTTTCCTATAAATAACCCTTTCACTTGTTGCATGAGGGGCATGAGCTCTAAATTGTGAATTCAACATTTTGTTTCTCTCATGCTCGCCAAGCTAGTGCGATGGTAAGTGATATGGTGGCCCTCCGCAAGTGGCACCATGGTCCATGACACTTGCATAATGTTGAATAACTTGCATTGTTTAAGGAAAAATGAGATTGAGAGAGGTTTGGTTGAAATATGTAGAGTGAGAGAGAGATAAAGTGCTAAAGTATGGGGCAAAAAGTATTAAAAAGATCCAAAATGCTGTCTCTTCACCTTTATTTACAAAGGTTTTAAAGGTTACAAGAAATGGTTGCACCAAAAAAAGTTAAAAGTATATATGCTTAATATGACTCATTGTATTTACACGTTGCTTTCATTGACTGACATCCATGTGGCTTTTTGGTTCCTTAATGTGGGTCCTCTTTTAGGGTGAATCTTCATGGGTAAGTGTTTTGAAGCGAGTCCTTTGGATGCGATGGTGTGTCTAAACTTTCAAGGGGAAAAAAATTTTCAAGGGTGTAGGCAGCAGGTCCCTAAGAGTAGTTCGTGACCTCTGAATTCTGGGAAAGGATGACCACGAGCTGAGAATTGACTGAGTCTTGAAGCATTGCTTGTACTCTTCTTTCCTGGTGGGACTG
>NW_021319353.1:19127-23086 GCF_001605985.2 Dendrobium catenatum | reverse complement strand
AATATATATCAATATTTTTTATTTAGCATTAATTAATATCAATAATTTAAAATATATTATTGGCTCAACCTTGCTCAAAAAATGACGACATGTTACTGGCGTTGTCTCTGTGGTGGGCTAGAGCTTTGCCCTAGCCGCTCTCTGCCGGCGGTGCTTGGCTTCTTCCTCCGCGTGCCGAGGGAAGCTCTTTTCCCCTTTTGTTTCTTTTGTTCTTTTGCTAGAATAACAATTTGTTGTTTAGCTGATCCTGGTTTTCTGGATGGATCGGCTAGGTCCCGCTCGTTTTGGAAGCTTTAGCGGGATCATCTCCTGGTAGATTTCTTGATCTTATACGGTATTCTTTTCGTGGCGTTTCTGCTCTTTTTGTTTTGAAAGATGAGTTTTTTGCTATTGCTGAACCATTTAAGTTTTTGCTTGTTGGCTTCTTCCCTTTGAGTCCCCATTTTTTCTCTCCTCGTGTCTTGCATGGATTGGGGCTTCTCTTTAGTAACTCGCTGAAGGTGGATAATGCCGCTACATTGGGGTCTCGCCCGTGTGCTGATGGAAATTGATATTACGCATAAATTTTTGGACAAGATTTGGATAGGGCCAAAGAAGCTAGGTTATTTTTCAGCAAGTTACTATGGATGATTTTCCTCTCTTTTGCCCCAAATATAAACGTCTTGGTTATTCTTTTGGTGACCACCGACCTACTCTTGATGCTAGCTTGCCTGCTGCTCCTTCTTTATCTAAACCGAATTTTATGGGTTTATGATGATATTGACATTCCTGTTGGCGATGGGGATGTTGGGGATTTAGGGGATACGACTCTTATCCTTCCTAATCTTTCTGTTGTTGATCTGTTTCCTATGTTTTACCGCCTGTGTCTCGGGACATTTATGTGGTTCTGCCTCCCATAGGTTTGCCCGTTATTGGTGATGTTGGGGTTGAGTTAATTCCGTCTTGCCAATTTCAGTCTTTGGTTGTCCCTGTTTCGGTTGCTACGATTTTGTTCGACTGGCTCTCCTGTTGTTTTGGTGGAGCCGGTTGATGTGCTAAATTCTGTTCTCCATGCTTTTAATGCATGTACTGTCGGTGTGCCTTCTGTCAGGCAAGTATCTTGCCCTGATCTCTCCGTTGCAGCCCATTGCGCTTGCTGATGCTATTCATTCTAATTTTTCTCCCATTGTTAATGGGATTTGAGGTTCATGGTGCGATGGATGGAATTGATTCTTCTAATGTGGCTCCTGCCATTGTGACTGTATCTGATATTAATTATTGTATTAATCTTAGTGATAGTCCGATTGTTGGTGATGGTGCGAAATTTTCTGTTGATAATTCTATTTCTTTTGTTGATAGTGGTGACGAAGCAATTGGCTGCGGGATGGGGGGGGGGGGGGGGGGGGGGTATTGTGATGCTTCTAGTGTATGTTTGGTGGCAATGTGATTGGTTACATAATGACATGACTATTGATAATGTGGATGACTTTATTGATAACACCCTGGATACAGGCTCTCTCGAAAAATTTGTTAGACAACTTAAATGGAATTCTAAGAAGAAATGATTTTCTTCTTTTGGAAGTTATGGGATGTGCTATTTGGTCTTTTTATTTATTTATGTTGCTTTCGTTGCGATGCTGGATTCAATTCGGAATGGACGATGAGGAAATAGCTTTGATGCATGCGCCTTGGATGGCCAGGGTTGTTTTGCAACCTGGGTTAGCTCGATGCGGCTTTTCGGTTCGGATGTGTTGTCTGTCCTCCATGGATGGCCCCTCCTTGACAACTTGGCGTCGGTCTGAATCCGATCTTATTCTAATTTTGTCTTTCCTACTCTCACTTTGCTTTGCTACTAGTGTTTTTTATTTTATCTTTAATTATAACTCTATTGATGTGGCCTTTCTTGAAGTCTTGTGATGTATCTTTATATCTTATTGAAATTTTTTGTTTTGGTTAAAAAAATAATTTTAATTTAAAAATATAAAAAAATAAATATGAAATGCTTGCCTTTCTTACTAAGATTTGTGTATCCTAGTCCACAAAGAAGCAAGAAAGTTGGCATGTGGGGTTGCGAAAAAGACATCTATGTGACCAATAGAGAAGTGTAAAGAAGAACATTTCCTAAGTGACTTATGAATTCAAGTTAAATACACAACTCATCCTGGTCTGTTGGTTGGGAGCTTTGTCTACCAACTAAAAGGTCTTGGATTCGAGTCTTGTGTATGCGATGTGTGTGAGTCTGCCTTAATTAGAATAAATGTCCAAGAAATAATAATTTCAAGTTAAATACATTTAATATCAAGATTTACTAAATCTGGGATTTAAGGAACAACAATGGAGAAATGTGATTTAAAATTATGTAGAATTTAAAATTATAATTTTTGCTGGTTGAGGTTTTAGGGCATATCCAACTGAAAATCTCATTTCTCACTTCAAAATGGGGTGAAACTAAAAAATGCCGTGATTCATCTCCAATTGAACTCCATTTTGCGTGCTTCTACGAAGGTAACTGTCTTTTCTCATCTTTCACACGTTTTTTTGGCAAATCTTGTTGGGAAAGAAAAATCGCGTGAGTGAACAGTGCCACGTCAATATTGACATCACACTGTTCACATCCAAGCAAATAGTGGAATATTTAGCATTCGGCTGGAGAGACCGAATGATGCCACACACATGTTTAACGTTCAGTTGGAGATGCCCTTAGGTTAAATTATGCATAAATGCTGCTCAAATTTAGTTGCCAAACAGTCTTAATTTGAAAGATTTCTAGGAATGATTTGCAATTCTATCTAGGAGTGTTCAAAGTTTTGGATCACAAATTTTAGAGATCATATATAATATAATCAACCCTTTCTTCAATAGTTCTCGTCAGAATTTGGGTTTGAGTCGGGCCGGAATTGGGTTCAAAATGGTTGGAATTGCCGGTTCTGGAGTTGAAATTCCGTGGCTAGATCCATGACCCAAGAGATGAGGTTTCGCGGTCTATTTTACCCCGCTCGATTGGCGCTCTTTCCCTGGTTCTGCATTCTCTGTCCCAGGCCAGACTGATATGCTGTCACACGCCTCGCCTGCTTGCTACTCTTCTCTCTCTGTTTCGCGTCTCTTCCTCCCTCCCACCCCTTTCCGCAGCAACTGCTCCCGGGCCCTAGTGGACCGCCGCAACGGCCAAAGATCGGTTCTCGCGAAGCCTCGTCTCTTCGTCGCTCTCTTCTCACTCCGCCCCTCTTCGCCAGCGAGGAAGAAGAGGTTCTCTGAGTCTGACCCAGAAGACGAGGATGAGTTGGACGAGGATGAAGAAGACGATGAAGATGTCGCCGCGGAGGAGTATGTTGACGGGGTTTTAGCGTCTGGGGATGTTTCTGAAGATGAGGGTGAGTATGCAGTGAGCGAAGGAGAGGAGGTGGAGGTGCAGCCCTCGGCTGTGTCCTCGCCTCAGTACAAGGATCATAAGTGGCAGAGGGTGGAGAGGCTTATCGCAGAGGTTCGGGAGTTTGGGGAGGAGATTATTGATTTTGAGGAGCTTGCAGGCATCTATGATTTCCCCATTGATAAATTCCAGGTTTGTGCGCTTATTAAAACAAATTTTGGCTGACTTTACTTATGTATGAATTGATTTAAATGAATCTATATAAAGCTGTGACGTACTTTTAATCTATTTGTTGATTCATGCGAGCATGATATACCTGATCCTGGAACATTGTATAGTGATTTGCAAATCTGGGAACTCGATAGTTAATGTGCTACTTGCGACATTGTCTTGTGAGTTTCAAATCAGGGAACTTCAGAGTTAAATTTAAACATCTAAAGCTCATGAATAGTGCATCATGGTGTATATCTTATTATTCTTGACGTTGTCATGGTCTTTTAAAGATTTGTTGGATAAAACTTCTTGAAAACCATCCTTGCTTACTAAGAGGGTCCTTAAAATTTTAAGAAGATTATTATTGTTGAATTTGTCTGTTGACTACACCCAATTTTAC
>NW_021319353.1:3336-15321 GCF_001605985.2 Dendrobium catenatum | reverse complement strand
TGTAGGATTTTTACTTGGGACGAGTAGGTTTGTCCTCTCTTTTCTTTTTAATGTATATAGACATGCAAATATAAAAAAAAATTCTATGTGATAAATTTTAGTTTCCTTGATTACCTTTATGAAAAGTGGGTATTATTTCTTTATTTTGTTTTAACTCACTGTCTTTTTGGTAACTGCTTTATCATGCGTGTGTAGGATGCTTTGTCATTTATTTTATTTTGTGTATATTTTGTTTTAACTCACTCTTCAGCAAACGGTGACTGATCAACCAGCCCAAACAGCCAGGGAGCAGCTCCAAAACATAGAAGACACATCAAAGCGGATTGTTAGCCCAAAAGGCCACTATAGCAAGCATCAAACGATTGTCTTTAATGCTGAAAGGACTATACCCGACCCCTCCTCTTTTGAGGTGAATCTTTCCAAACGACAACACAAGGCTTCCAAGGCATACTTGGAGAAGCAGCTTCTTCAACTTGGGCCCATTGCCACTCTGCCTAGGAAGAGGAAGAAGAACTTACAAGATGACACTGGCGGGGACTTTGTCCCCTTTGAGGAACAATGAGGTCCTACCTTGATTCTTGTCCTTGGATACTAAAGATGTTCATCCTACGTCTGGCGCAATGGGATATCTCTCAGCCTTCGGGCTGTTCTATACTCCTTATAGGTATCTCCCCCCGCTGGAGTGGTTCTCTGATCATTTTTAGTATCCTTTGGGCAAGCAATTGGGGTTGGCCTCATTGCGAATCAAAGGGGCTTATCCGTGCTTTTGCTGCTTTATATTTTGTCTTTCATACTTGTATGGTTTACCACATAGCTCTAGATCTTCCCTCTTTTGTTTTTTGCCTAGGGAAGGCAATTCGTTTCTCCATACTTGTTATGTACTTTTCCTTTACTTAATCAATGCAAACTGAAAATTTCAAGGATGCTTTGTCATTTATATTGGGGATGTTCGATAGCGGCGAGGTGTTACCTAAGTTTTTTTTTTTTCATTGTTGAGGTAAGTTATTTATTATTCCTCAAATGGCAAGTGTGAAGTAATCAAGGTTGTGATTGGTCGATGGCGACTCCTAGTGATGATTGGGTCGAGTTTTTGACAACTTGCAAGGTTGGGGTGAATGCTCTACCTTTTGGATTAAGGCGAGTCCCAAGAAGTCTCATAATGGAGGTCGCACTTGGGAGGAGTGAGAAAATATATTGAATTTTTAGATAATGATGAAGAAGATATAGATACAATCTAAGCATTAATTGTAGATGTGATTGAAGCCTCAAATTCATGTTACTGCCTTTTCCTATAAATACCCTTTCATTTGTTCATGAGGTGCATGAGCTCTAATTGTGAATTCAACATTTGTTTCTTTCATGCTCCCAAGCTAGTGTGAGTGAAAGTGATATGGTGGCCCTCCGCAAGTGCACCATGGTCCATGACACTTGCTAATGTTGAATACTTGCAATTGTTTAAGCAAAAATTAGAGAATTGAGAGAGGTTTGGTTGAATATGTAGAGAGAGAGAGAGATAAAAGTGCTAAGTATGCAAAAAGTATTAAAAAGATCCAAAATGTGTCTCTTCACCATTTATTTACAAGGTTTAAAAGGTTACAGGAAATGTTGCACCAAAAAGTTAAAAGTATAATGCTTAATATGACTCATTGTATTTAACACGTCGCTTCATTGACTGACATCCATGTGGCTTTTTATTCCTTAATGTGGCCCTCTTTTTAGGGTGAATCAATCTTCATGGGTAAGTGTTTTGAGCGAGTCCTTTGGATGCGATGGTGTGTCTAACTTTCAAGGGAGAAAAAAAATTTTCAAGGGTGTAGCAGCGGGTCCCTAAGAGTAGTCCGTGGACCTCTGAATGCTAGGTGCAAGTAGCTTGGGCAAGGATGACCACGAGCTGAGAATTGACTGAGTCTTGAGCATTGCCTTGTACTCTTCTTTCCTGGTGGGACTGCGACGGGGATCAACATTGGGTATTGAAGTGAATGCCCTATTTTCTGGCCTCATGTGACGAAAAGTGGAGTCGGAGGGTCCTTTTGGAATGGTCTCCCTTGTAGCATTTATTGGCATTCTTCTTAATATGTATCGAATCATCTTGGCAAGTCTTTCTTCCATCTCCATCAAGTCGTGATGAGCGGTGTAGTTCGAGGTATCCATTTTCATTAACTGCCTCTTGGTTCTATTGCTCTTTAAGATGAGTTTGTCTTTTTGTCATCGACATCAATCCAAAGCTCATCGTACCTTTCAGGATATTGGATTTAAATTTGTCCGTGATTGACATTAGACTTTACTATAGCAACAATTGTTTAAGCAAAAAGTAGAGAATTGAGAGAGGTTTGGTTGAGTATGTAGAATGAGAGAGATAAAAGTGCTAAGTATGCAAAAATACAAAAAAGTATTAAAAAGATTTATAGCGTGTCTCTTTACCACTTATTTATAAGGCTTAGAATGTTACATGAGATGCTACACCCAAAAAGTTAAAAGTTTAATGCTCAATATGACTCATTGTATTTAACACATGGCCGGCATCCATATGGATTTTTGTTCCTAATGTGGCCCTCTTTTTAGGGTGAATCTTCATGGGTAAATGTTTTGAGCGAGTCCTTTGGATGCAGTGGTGAGTCTAACTTTTAAGAGAAAAAAAACTTTCAAAGATGTAGCAACGGATCTCTAAGGATAGTGTGTGGGCCTCTGAATTGACTGAATCTCGAGCATTGCCTTGGACCTCTGAGGTGTGCACTTCCTGTAGTTGGATCGGGGGACATTAGTGATAACGTGATGGCCTAGATGGTGGCAAGTGATCTCAGGAGGCTAGTTTTTGCCAAGGTAAGTCTTTTCCTTGGGCTTGGATGAATCTTTATGAGTTTAAAAAAATGTGTATGTGATGACTCCTTGATTCACTCAATTGGGGCGAGTTAAATTCCCTGCTGGCGAGTGCTTTTGATGGGCAAGATGACTGCTTTGGTTGAGTTATCTAGTTAGAACTTGCTAGGTTCTTGTGAAATACTCACATGAACATGAACGGATTTACAGTCATGTCGTGTTTAAAAATGCATTCTAGTAGGGATTTTTGTGTAAAACTAGAATTTTCCATGCAACTTTTAGAGCCCTTTTATGGGTTTCTCAATAGCACTTAGAGTAAAGCTATCGGTAACCTACTGTTGTTGGGAGCTACTGCATTTCCTACAACTTAGTTCACAACGTTCTCTTTGTTCAATCTCTCAATTTTATTGGGTCCATGTGTTCTTGCTATTGAAAAGTTTATTTTTACATCAACGCCTAATTTCTTATTTAATGTCTCACGTAAAAAAACAGCAATATCATGCCAGCACTAAGAACGTAAAATCTAATTGGACGTGTTTTTATGTGTCTTAGTTGAATGGATTTACTTTATTCTGATCTGATAAATTTGTTTGCTAAACTATTCGTTTGAAAAGAATTTAACTTCATTTTGGGTGAGCATTTTGTTCACTGATCTTTCTTTATTTTCTTTTTGATATTTACTGTCTTCTATTTCTATATAGAGGTTGGCTATACAAGCATTTTTAAGGGGTTCATCAGTTGTAGTTTCTGCACCAACTAGTAGTGGGAAGACATTAATTGCAGAAGCTTCTGCAATAGCTACTGTTGCCAAAGGAAGACGACTCTTCTACACAACCCCCTTGAAGGCTTTGTCTAATCAAAAATATCGGGATTTCAGGTAGTTGAAATTTCTAATTGAAGCTTATCTGAAGAAATTTTTTTAGTTGCTTTCATTTTCTAAGTTTTGCTTCTTCAATTAGTTTGGATCATCACCTTTAAAATTATGACTTTTCCTTCCTGTGCTAAAATGCTAGATGTTTCATCCATATCATTAAGCACACATTTTCATGTTTTTGTCAAGTTATAGCTATGAGCATTCTATTCATGTAGTTTGAGCATTGAAATAACTAAACATAGGTTCTTTATCATCATCACCGTTAGCTTTATCTGACATTTTTCAGGTCAGCTTTGTGCATTCTCATTTTTTCAATCATAATGTGGTGCTAATTCTATTTTTGAATATGTATTTTTTTACAACTTCTAATCTTATTATTTTTGGTGGACCCCTTTTCCTTTTAATCTCTCTGTGAAGTTCTATCAATCTATTTTATTGTTCAATCTTCTCCCTCAAATGAATTTTTGTACCATCAAAGTTTATTTATTACTACCTTCTTTAATAGGCTTACTATTACCAATTTTCCCTTCTTTCGTAAATTTTTTTATTGCTCTTTGTTCTTTATCTCATAGCCATATTTGTTATGCGCATATTATTCACAATAGTAGAGAGGTTTATAGTATATTACTTATTACAGATATTTATCACACATAAATAAATATAAGTTGAGAATAGCCATAGACAACAAGATTTTTGGATGGAAAACCCAAGATAAGAGGACTAACCTAGTTGAAATGATCCGACTACAATTGATGTTGGAGGATGCGATTGGGGAAGATATTTATAGAATTTTGTAGACATGAAATGAGGAAGATGCCTTTCACGGTGAAAGTTGGGGCAACCTTGATGCGTTGGATTTGTCTTCAAGAGATTATTAGTGGTTTGTTCGACTATTTTTTTTGGAGGGGAGATCAAAGACCAAGAAGTTCTGTGTAAGTCTTGTGTTAACTTCGAGCATCGACGACAGACATCTACCTTATTTGAGATGGTGTGCATCAACCTTAGTGTCGACGACGTGCATTGGCTCTATTAGGGATGGCATTTGTTGGTGTTGGTGTTGATGACATACATTAACCTTATTGAAGATTGCATGCGCCCATATTGGTTTTGATGGCATGTATCAGCCTTATTAGCGACTATGGACATTAGCTTTGGTGTGATGACGTACAATAATCTTATTGGGGATAACGTATGTCTATATTGTTTGAAACGACATGTGATAAAGTTAAGCAATTGTGGTCGGATGATGATGGTTGAATAACTTCTCTTGGGTGATGGGTTTGGGAAATAATAGTTGGATGACTGTGGTCGGGTGATGGTTGTCACATAAGGTGATCGTCTGGTGGAGTTATCTCTAATTTTAGGTTCAGGTCCTGATCTTATTCATGTAAAGACGGTGGGTTTATTTAGAATTCTTTAAGTTATTTGTAACTATTTTAGCCAAAATCCTCAAACACTTCATTATACAATATGTGCTGATTCATTGGATCTTAGACTGTTATTTAAGCATTTAAATGTCTTAATGACATAAAAAACGAGTAATTTAGGTCTTGTTGGATCCTTATGTCGAGACATTCTTTTTGATTATAAGTACACAAGATGTAGAAATTATTTGCTATGCTAAAGAATGTCACAAAGTTTTCACTTTTGCTTTGAGTGCTTGATTTAGACTTACTGGATTTTAGATCAAAGCATTTTTTATATCGTTAGGTTCATCTTATTAAGACATTTGTTTCAAGTAGAAGTTTGTTGAAATCAGATTTTGGATGGTCCCGATTTTAATTCTAAAGTATTGATTCACTTTTTAAATCATGATTTGTGCTTGATCAGATGGATTTTTTGATAACATATCAATATTGATTTTCTGATTTCTATCAGGTTCAATTGTCTGTCAATGACCTCTTTATTGCCCATCATGTGGATCCATGTAATAAACCTATGTGATTGTTCTGTTATAAAATATACCTTTAAGTTTAATGATATTCTCTTATTTTTATAGTACTCTCAAGAAACATTTTCATTTTTAATTACCCATAATTAACTTCTAAAGTATCTTAATTGACCATTTTTTTATTATAAATACAAGATGTTAAAAATCAATCACATAATAAGTGCCATTGATCTTTTGATAATATGATTGAAAATCCTAAATTTCATATACACTAAAATCGTTTATCTAATATTAATTACTCAAATAAAATTTCACTAATTCTAACCTTTTTAGATTCAAAAGGATGTTTTATGTTTTAATAGAACATCATACAATGTTAAGGGTCATAGAAACGACATCTTTACAAATTTAAGTGTAAGGTTGTGTAGATTAACCCCTCCCCACTCCATGTATTAGCAGGAGCTTCGTGCATTGGGTATGCTCTTATCATATGAAAGTAGTATAGAAAGATACTTGATTTTGAATATCTTTGTAAGTATCTCATTACTAATGAAAAAAAGTTACAAAATCAACAGTAATGCGCTTCAATGTAATCCTAATGCGATTGTATATTCTTTACTCACTTTAGGACGAGTTCTAATACTATTTAGTTATCCATCATGTATATTTTGAAATTTGAATAACTTCAACATATCTTTATTGTACATATTTTTTTCTTCAATTCCAAATAATCAATTTTTCAAACTCAATCGGCTATACAATTTTTTGAAATCAATAAAAATCTTGTAAAAATCCTGTCATCGGTTTTTATGCTTTACCATAATCATGTAGCATGAAAAATGACCTATATTATTGATGTTTAGCACAAATAAAAATTAATTAATTGATATTTGTGTGATTAATTCTAAACTTATGTTCCAATACATTCTCCGAAATTTTTGTAATTAATAAGTTTAATTATCTTATAATTATCATAGTTTTGAATATATCTATTGTTCTTATATATTAATAAGTTCTTCATTCATTTACTGCCCTCTTTCGTATGATATTTCATTAAAAAGATTTCTTAACCAAATTATTGTAACATCAATCATAGCTCTAACTTTCAACATGTATTTCATCCATTATCTATTACCTTACCTACCTTATGTTACGACCCGGCCCGAATGCTCGATTTAACGAGGCGGGAACTGAAATCGGACGGTAGAATCAAATCAGTATAATTCATAAATAATATAATATAAAACTTTCTCAAGTTTATCAAAGAGCCAGTATTTCAAAATTTATTCGAATTCTACACATTTGTATTAAATCATAAATTAATTGTTGTCATTTGCACGCCATCTCTATAGAAGAACTCTTCCCTTTTGGCCATTTCTAAAACTTTGGAATTTTCCTAAAAAATTTCATTTAATGGAATGAATTTACAAAGTAAACTCAGTGGGTAATTGTTAAAACAATTTATATGCATAAAGTATTATATATATATTACTTTAGATGCATGTTCATTAATTTAACATTTGAGATATATTTACTTCTTTGATTCATTTCATTCATTCATTTATCAATACTATATCATATTTCCTTCATTCATCTATACATACTTTTTTATATTCATTTATATCATTAACATTAACATATATTCATTTTTCCATTTATTTTGTACATGAGCATCATCTATATGTACGAAAGGTACAACCATTTTTATTTTCCTTTCCATTATCTTTTCCCTTTTTCGTGCACGGGTACGTTGCAACCCTAGCTACTAATATACGGGAGTGAACTCCTGTACATTTTAATGCATATCCTTTTCCTTTTTTTATTTTCTTTTTATTTATCTTTCATTCACTTATATATCATTCATTCATATATCTACTTTTGACACACATATATGTATAAAGACTTTATAACTTTACTTTATATTTTTCTTATAGGCATTTCTTTGCATACAATTACTTTCACATAATTGTATACTTGTATATACATTGCATATTTCATAAATAATAATTATAAAACAATTCATGAGTCTTAAATTGTTTATGTAACATGCTCCTTTTAAAATAGAAAAGAATACATTAAAGAAAGTTATGCAAATACACACTTTGATTCTTTCAAATTCGCGATCCTTGGTACAACTTCAAACCTCGAATCTTCTTCCTTGCGGAATTCTTGTTGAATCGAACTCCTACAACTTCGATATCTTTCTTTACAAAATCTCTAAAATTGTATAATAAAATTTTCATGAAAACTTGATTTAGCTAAGAAAATTTAATAACAATTACATGATAGAAATTTACTTACAATGGGGATTTTCCAAAAATCCCAAAATTCTTCCTCTTTCTTTCTCAAATCTCTTCTCCTCACTTCCAATTGTCTATCTTATCTTTAGTTAAATATTTCTACTAATCATATGAAGAATAAGAAACAAAATTTATATAAAAAAATAAACAAACCTTCTTCATTCCTTTCTTCCAAATTGTTCCTCTCTTCCACCGTCATTTCTCCCAAATCCCCGCTTCTATAACAATATAAATGAAAAGGAGTTGAAGATTCTTATCATGCTTTTAAACTATTATAACTCAAGACATTTGGAATAATATGCATGATCATTTCAATTCATAAAGTAATTCTATTTAATCATTTCATTTCAAGACTTTTAATGTTATGTATATATCATATCTTTATCCATACTTTTATCCTTTCTCGTAAATAATACAATCGTCACAGGAGCCACCGTATAAAATAGTACCAATAAAGGTACTCATTTTTCATTTCCTTTTTTTTCCATAACCTTTTCCATTTACGTGTACGAGCACATTGCGTCTCCAGCCAGTACCTTAAGGGGGTGTGCTCCATCAGTTAATATGCACATGCAAGCATATCTATCTAGTCATTTCATTCATATTACATTTTTTAATTTTATGTAGTAATGTAAAATATAACATGCTAATCATGCTCAATCATTTGATATGTGAGAGATAAATCATTTGCAATATAATTTTAAGAAGCAATAAAATAAATCATTTGCAATAACAATTAAATGCAATTAGAAGTAATACAATTATCATAATATGGAAACATGAATATTCACCTTGAAGTTGATGTCTTGATATTTAACTTTTGCTCCTTATTTCAATGATGATATATTTAAAGCCTATAAAAAGATCACATTATAATACATTCAATTAATCTCACCTCTTCTAATTAACTAGTTAATTCCACTAATTAAAATTGAATCTTTAAAATATTCGTTCTCTCTTTGTGTCTGTCTATATTTAAACATTATTTTCTTTACTATTAATATATCAATTATCACAAATCATTCAATTCATATTTGAATAGTTAATTATTTTAATTAGTATTTTCAATTAAAATCCATATCCTATTTGAATCTCATAATCTCTCATTTAAATATCAATTTATTCTTTTTTATTATTAATTTCTAAAATAAAATTTGTATATCTAACAACTTCTCTTCTTAATTAACTACTTAAAATATAGTCTTATTTTATTATTATTATTATTATTTTATGTATTCACTTATTTAAAATACAATAATAATCAACCTTAATATAAATTTAATTTGAAATATTTTTAAATAAATCCTGATATTAATTATTGTTTTTTTTAATACTAAATTAGTTATATAGGAATTTTAATTCTTAAAATTCCCTTACCTTTCCAAGCCGAGTGTCGAACCAACTTCCTTCTCTCTTGCTTTGCTTACTCTCACTGTCTTCCTCGACGCCAACAATTGAAACCCAGG
The DNA here is from genome assembly GCF_001605985.2 of Dendrobium catenatum. NCBI lineage: Eukaryota > Viridiplantae > Streptophyta > Magnoliopsida > Asparagales > Orchidaceae > Dendrobium > Dendrobium catenatum. The sequence goes on along the minus strand of NW_021319353.1, from coordinate 5,973 downwards.
AACTCTCTCTATATTTCTTTCCTTCGACTTTCTTCTCCTTCTTCCTCTCAACACATTTTTTTTTTGTATATGCTAAAGCTTCTCATGTGCATTTGATTGCACTGCAGTGAAAGAAGCGAAGTTATCTCTCACGAGGTGTTATTACCTTTCACTCCCATATGCGATTATCCACTTAAACCCGCGATTCAAACGTTGCCAGAAGCCGCATGCACGCACGCGGCCCATTCGGGTCATCTGCTTCGCTTGCTTGTTAAATGGAGCCAGTTCAACTGAATCGGCAAACTGTTTCTTACAAGAACTTCCATGTCAAAGAGAATTTTATTCCTTATCTGCAACACATTTCGTAATTTCAGTTTAAGGATTATTTTTTGTTGGGCAGGGCTCTCAATAAAAAACTAACAGATACAATGCTTGATGCTTGACAGGGAATTGACCTGAGCTTTAACGACATTAAATTGTATAGTAAAACAGGCCATTCCAACGTGAGCCTACAAATCTGACACCCCTGTTAGTAAAATATGGCAAATGTGCACGTCTACCAGTTTGACTCCTACCTTATCCAATGACAGGCGGGTTATCTAAAAATTGCTCCGAGCTCGATACCACCCGATCCCTAATCGTGATGTAATTATAATAAAAGTTCCGAAACTATCCACATAAGTAAGCCTCGAATATCCCTCTCGTCGTAACGGATATCTAACTCTGGCTTGACCATAATATTGTTAATGTTTATAATCGGCAAATTGTTTATAAGAAGTCGATTTAGGAGAATAAGTTGATCTTTTATTGGACATTCAACTATATCAAAGATGAGCGATCCATCATTTCAGGTCTTATTCCTCATCTTTTAATTCTTCAATAAAGTGTAATGAAAAATTGTCGGTTTCAAATGTTTATAGGAATACTGCATTGGTGAGCACAGAGTTGTCTTTGACTGGAGATTTCTGCTATAACAAAGATGCATCAATTAATATGACGACGAATACTTCGCATACATGATGTACCAAGGTACTTAGCTTTATTAGCATCACTTTAGCATTGTCTTCCTAAAGGTTGTTTGATACTATTAGTGAATCAGCAATCTATAATTCTGAACGCACTGCTTATAGGATATCTGCATTAAGCATCTGTAGCATTTATACGGTCCTCTTTGCCATTTTAAACATCATTGTTTTCCAGAAATTGGTTTTATGAGCCACCAGTTTTCACCATGTCCGATCAAATTTTTTATTGCTATTGCTATTACTTGGCATTACCGGCAGAGGGTTAATGGCCGAGGTCATTATTTCTAAACTTTTTGCAACGAATTAGGAAATGTTGATTTTCTTAATGCTTGATTATTTTAGTTATGCATGTTTCTATTCCATAAGTTTCATTAGAACATACCAATACTGACAGCTTATTTTTCTGATGACTAGTCGTTTGTTGTCCCTTCCATCTTGCCTTTGTACTCATACTACTTGGATAACTTTAATTCACACCGTTTCGTCATACAATTTTTGTTGTTGTGCCTTGGAAGCCTCAAGGACAAACTATTTAGGTTGAATGAATCATTTCTTCTTGGATGACTGATGAATCTTGTTACTATAATATTACAATAATTATTTAATTTTCATTACCATTGTTACCTTTTAAATTCTTCATTAAATTATAGCTTGGCAATAAAATTCTTGATTTATTCTGGCAGTTGGTATGTATCTTCAGGGAGTAAGTTGTTCGATGTGGACGTGGTTTGATTCTTGAATGAGGTCATTATCTTAGCGAATCATGCACGGTGTACTTTTGGGAAGAATGATTATTCTTTATGATCCTTAGTTTGCTTTTAGGAAAGTTGATAGTTTCTTTGATGTATGACTGATTTTTATCATTTAGTATATGCAGGTCATATACTATCCAAAGGAAAGTCCAATCTTATTGTCTCTCACAAGTTTGCAAATCTGGATGAGAGCTTAGCTGGTGGAGTAGGGAAGGTAATATTTTGGTTTAATAATTTATTTTTGCCAAAATATTAAGAATTCCTACTTGTGTTTTCTTTGGTGCTATGAATTCCCTACTTGGCCTTTTATCATATTGGAGTGATTTTCAGGTGGTTTTGTAAGAAGACACTTTGAAGAGAATTTTAATCACCTAAAATCTTAAAGCAAAAATTCATCCCCTTTCCACAAAAGTTTTGTCGGGGGTGTTAAATTTGAGAATAAATTCAGCTCACCAAGAGCGAATGTCATGTCAAATGTATCGTTAAGATTCATTTTCAAACCATCTTTCGCTAGTAAGGACGTGACATGCATCCTTTAATTGGTGGTTCTTTCGCCAAATGGCACCGCATGTAAACAATTATGATTGGGACACTTGACCTGGTGGTTTTGCCACAAAATGGTATCACTAAATTACAGTCACGACCATAGCTTGTATGTTCCTTAATGACTTTAAACCCATGAGTAATGAATTATAGGATATACTTGATATGACACAAATCCCTTTTGTTAGCTAAGATCGACTCAAGTTAGTAGGCCTACAGTTTTGGGCAAAAACTGTTGCTGTCTTACTGCCTAATAGATTCATGCCGGGTAGGTCTACTATGGAAGCCATACATTTATCGAGAGGTTTGATGGAGAAATATAGAGAGAATAAGGAGGA
>NW_021319353.1:0-3236 GCF_001605985.2 Dendrobium catenatum | reverse complement strand
ATCGCTGGGTAGTGTCCCTATCAAACCCATTGACCTTCCCAAATTTTACCTCGGAACTTATTCAGTTAAAACTCCATCGCTGAAAGAAAAGGCGCGAGCGGAGCCGGGTCGAAGTATAAATTCGGAGCCCCACACTTTTGTCATAGGCATTCATTGTGAAGATTATATTATGGCTTTGCTAACATTAAGCGTGCAAACTCCCTAAGTAATATCCTTGCACAGTACCGTTTTCACACAACATGTTTTCAAAATTCTAGTTTTGAATCAAAATTTAGGTCATTGCCCAAATAAATTGAGAGCTTATATGTGTATCAAAAATTTCACATTTTGGAATATATATTATAATAATAAATTTGTCATCGATATTGCTTATAATCCAATATGACATGATTGTACCAAGTATGTGAAGGGGATAGGCACTTTATAAAATAGAAACAAGAAAGGGAATTGATTTATACTCTATATATGTTAACAAGAAATTAACTTACAAACATTCTCATTAAATGATTGTACCCCATATTCAAAAATATTATAAGTAAACTTGTAAGGATAGATTTATAACATTCAATTTAAGAGGGAGTGTTAAATGATCGGGAGACCAGTATGGCATGATTATATCAAGTATGTGGAGGGAATAGACACTTTATAAATACAAACTATAAAGTGGGTTGATTTATACTCGATATATGTTAACAGAAAATTAACTTACAAACATTCTCATAAAATGATTGTACCCCATATTCAAAAATATTAAAAGTAAACTTGTAAAGATAGAATTATAACATTCAATTTAAGAGGGAGTGTTAAATGGTCGTGAAACCCACAATCCAACCAATCTTGACTGAAATCCTTGAGCAAAAAGATTAAAGGTTCTAATCATTGGATTGATTTACATATGGCCCCTAGATTGCAATGTGAACCCCCTCCTCTACTAGTCGTCAGCCCCTCTTAGGAACTTATTTCTTTATTGTAAATAGTTTTGATTAATTTTCATAAAAAGACTTCTATATAATTTTTTATGTACTTCCACGTTTTGTACAAAATCAAACAACAAAATTTAAAGTAGCTTTTTCTACTTTTCTACACAAACAAAGATGTGCTATTCTAAATGAAATAATTTACACTGTTCATTTGATTCTTACTCCATAAGAAAAAAAAAATCGGTGATATTACATTATTATGAAAACTAATAGCAACTCACCATAAGAGATGACAAAACTAACCTTAAAATGTTCCTACTGTTAAGCTGTTTGAAGTAAAATAAAAAAAGACATGACTGGCACCATCTCACTCAGAATTAAGGGCGGGCACAATTAGCCAAATACATAATCTCAAGATGTGTGTCAAGTACAATGCACCAGTAAATTGATAAAAAAAAATGTAATTTAAAGACCAGCTCAAGTAATTACACATGGCATTTAAGTCAATCGAACTTATCATTCACTAGCCAAATATTTAGAACCAAAACTAATAAATAAAATCCCTTAAGAAAAATCAAAAAGTGTCACAAAGTTTCATTTTCAGATTTCATTTCATATATTTAGTATTATATATATATATAAATATATATATTATATTATATATAAATATTATAATATATTATATGCACCACACACAAACACACTTCTAACAAATATGGCAGAACTATTGCATACAGTTAAAACCTTATGATATATAAAAAAGTATGCTACCACCAAATTGATGGTATATGTTGGTAAAACCTATACAAATTGCTAATTAGCTATAGGTCCATAAAGGTATGACTCTTTCTGAGAATCATTGAATCCCAAGTGTTGAAAAGACCTTTCCTAGTTCAGGATATATTTTTATAAAAGAATATTATATATTAATATATATATAATATATATATATATATAATATATATATATTTAGAGTTATCTACTAAGTTTTGAATGTCAAACAATTGTGGCAAACATTTGGGGTTTCAATTTAGAATGGTATGTAAAATTCAAGCTTGATCCGAAGTTGACCTGATTCAAATATGTTTGACGCGAACAAAACTCATTTATTATACAAGTCAAAATATTTGAACTAAACCCGAGTTGTTTAACTCATATATTATATTGGATCATGCATTTTTTTTTATCAACACAACTCGTTTAGCACAAATATGATTGTTTGACCCAAAACAAAACATTTAATATGAATCCAAACAGCATTCAAGTCATTTTGGGTTTATGGATCAACCCACACCAAACTTGAAATTTTATTGAGTCAAAATTTCAGACTCGAACCCAGCCCAAAATTTAATCAGGTCAACTTGAAGCTTGATTTGTCATGTCAAATCCATGTCGAGTTGTCAGGTCGATCATTATTGACACCCTACTTTTAGCATATTCAACCACATTACTTGGTAGACTATTACTATAAGACCAAACTTCCAGCATTATATATTTCCTTAAGTCCGTATTATTTTTTATTTATATTTATTCATTTATACTCCTATTAGGTTTTGGTTAGTTATTGCTTTATAGTTGGTTAATTTATTGTTAAGGACTATGTATATTCAATAAATATTATTTATTTCTTGGTACTTAATTGTTTTTTGCATACAATTGCTTATGGATGAATATTTCCCTCTTGAATATTAAATAGTTTTATTTGATCTTGAATTTTGAGATTTATCTTATAAGTTGAGATTAATCCACACATGCAGCGGCAGTGCGCAGGGTGCATGCCATGGAAGTCGACAGGACCTGCTTAGCAACAACTGTAATGCATCCCACAACAACAAGCAAGGAGCGACAATGGTGGCAAGTAGGATGTGTGTAGCGGAATTGAGTAATTAGAGCAACAGACATGTAGCAAGTTGTAGCTATGTGCGAAGGGCAGGAATAAAAGACGAGAAGTGAGAGAGATAGAGGGGGCGCGTTAAGGTCAGGACTAACCCTACTTTAATACTATGTTAAAAGGGGAAAGCTTTTGAGTATTAATCACTAGAAGATTCATATATTTGTAATAACGGTGTGAGAGTATAATGATCTAGATACAATCAAATAAACATAGAGAAAATTCCTAATTTACTATTTTCCTTGGCTAAAAATACACATTTGGAAATATGCAAACTATTTTTGGTAGTTGAAGGAAAACACACATAAAAGATAGTTTAAAGACCAATGGATGACATTCTTTTAGTAACTATTTGGTTGAGAAATAGTGTTTGCTTGAGGAATAAAATATGGACGATAGAGTAATTTGACGTAATATCATTAGTC